>NW_027015471.1:35000-162500 GCF_036934945.1 Oncorhynchus masou masou
TTAATGGGTCTTAGGGCCACAAGGAGACAGGGGCCTCGTGGTGTGGAGGGCAAGGGCAGCGGGGAGGCCCCTCCAAACCCCCGGGCAATGTGGGGAAGGGAGGTGGCTGGACGCATACGCCCCCTGGTGGCCCGGAGGCCCATTGAGGAGTTGTTGACAGTACAGGTGCTCTCGCTGCGGCGCATCCAGCCTCCGGGGCCCAGGCTGGGGCTGGTGAGGGAGCGTGCTGGGGGCGAGGGGGCAGTGGAGGGACCACCAGCGCTGCGCCAGGGGGATGTAGGACCCCACGGTCCAGAGCGGGCTCGGAGCCACGGAGGCGAAGGGTGTCACCTCCAGGCTGAGGGGCCGGCGGAGAGCGGGTCTGGTCGCCACCTTATTCCGAGATGAGGCCGTTGCCACGGTGACGTCCCGCCGCAGAGAGACAACCGGTCCATCGTATGGCAAGACTGAGCGAGAGGAGTTGGTAGAGGAGCCAACACTGGCCCTAGGGCTGGGGGTAAGGCTGACATCTGCCACCAACGACTGAGGTTGAGGCTGGGGTCCATTGTGGGAGTTGGATACCCGCTCCCTCTTAGTGACACGGCTTGTCCTGGCGTGGAGCCGAGTGTTGGTGGTGGTGGGGGGATCCGCTGTTGGTTCCTCGGTTCTTCTGGCGGTTTTGGTAGTGTCAGGCCTGGTGTCTTCTGTTCTAGTGGGGGTGCTGTTGGTGGTGGTTTTGGTAGTGTCAGGCCTGGTCTCTTCTGTTCTAGTGGGGGTGCTGTTGGTGGTGGTTTTGGTAGTGTCAGGCCTGGTCTCTTCTGTTCTAGTGGGGGTGCTGTTGGTGGTGGTTTTGGTAGTGTCAGGCCTGGTCTCTTCTGTTCTAGTGGGGTGCTGTTGGTGGTGGTTTTGGTAGTGTCAGACCTGGTCTCTTCTGTTCTAGTGGGGGTGCTGTTGGTGGTGGTTTTGGTAGTGTCAGGCCTGGTCTCTTCTGTTCTAGTGGGGGTGCTGTTGGTGTTGGTTTTGGTAGTGTCAGGCCTGGTCTCTTCTGTTCTAGTGGGGGTGCTGTTGGTGGTGGTTATGGGAGGCTCTGGGCTGGTGTTTTCTAGTCTGGTGTTGGTGGTGGTTTTGGGAGGTTCTGGGCTGGTGTTTTCTAGTCTGGTGTTGGTGGTGGTTTGGGAGGTTCTGGGCTGGTGTTTTCTAGTCCGGTGCTGTCGGTTGTGGTGGTTTTGCGAGGGTCCGGTCTTGGTTCTGGACCCGTCAGGTCTGTGGTGCTGCTGCTCCCTCCGACCCCGTCGACGTCCGTCCGATCCATACAGTCCTCACCGGGTCCAAAACCATCTCCGCTGCAACAGCTCTGCTGCCGCTGGTCCAACCACACCACACTGCAAACACAAGACAGTCAGCTTTTAGTCTCACAAATGACCCATTAATTGGTAGGACCTTTTTAATGCAGTCAGTGCTTGTGTCAGGAACAGGCAACAACAAGTTCAAAAACAGTTGTGCCACATTGTTTTCACTGGATTACATGAATCCATTAATGGCCGAGGAGCCATCTGGACAGGGACACACACATGTCCAACGGTCCGATTGCGCAAGTATACCTCCCGATTCGAATCGGCCTGCCCTGCAACATAGACAGGGCTCGGTCAGGGGCGGGGTTTCTGTGCTGCTGAATACGAAACTAGGTGGTCGGGACGGCGGGACGGGCTCTAGTCATCCCATATATGGGACTAGTAAATGACTTCGAAACAAAAAAACTAAAGATCCGAATCATATAGATGTTTAAGCCTACTACATATGTAGCCTCTATTTACACAAGGCGATCGCGACTTCTGCTGTGTATTGTATTGAGGTTTAATTATCCATTCGGACCACCAAAGTGTATTGCATACAAATTTGCAGGATATCTCTCCGTCATTGTGACATTGTCGTAATGTAATGGAACAAATAGTCTGTTGTAGAGTACAGCAAACCGTTTTTATGACACCGTGTTATTATTATAGTCATGCCAATAGCCATAATTGTCAATATATTGTATTCAATGACAGTAAAGGATGAATCGACAAAAAAATAACGGTTTTCTATCAACATGTGTAGTTTTCTTCTGATCTGATCTTCAGAATCAGATAATAAATCGAGGATGAATGAAACAAGACAATAACCGAAACTCCAATAATCGTATTCATAAATGTTTTTACCTTGCAGCGGGGTTTTGGTGATCAGATTTGTAAATTCAGGCTTTTCTTTAATTCATGACGCCCAGCTCTGCTTGTGCTCTCCACAATGAGCCGCGGGAAGGTTTCCGGTGGCGCCCGGTGAAAAATGCTCATTGGATATGAGCAGCTTTAGTGGATGGGCCGCCCGGAGAGGCATGCGAGGAAGTTCGGACTGTGTTGGAAGATATGACGCGGCTGCACAGCTGATGAACTCGAAAGTGCCATGCGCAGTGCGTGCCGCTATTCTGCGTCCTTACGCACGTGGCATCTCTCCGAGGCAACCGAGCAACGAGGAGCACGTAGGCTACGTTCCCCGAGGTTCACATAAGCCCCACATAAATTTAACGGTGAGAGTGAAATCCATATATTGAGATATACAGTGCCTTTCTATGAGAAAGTATTCAGACCCTTGAGATGTTTCATGACTTTTCCAGATTGTCTTTTACAGTTACAGCCCGTATTATAAAAGGAATTAAATGACAACAAAAAAATCTTAAATGGAAGAGGTTTCAAAAAGCAATCTAAGCAATCGGGAGAGAACACACAATACCCCATGACAAATCAAAAACGTTTAAAAAAAAAACCTGTTTTTCTTTGCAAATTTAGGGGGGGGGGGGAAAAAAAAAACAGAAATACCGTATTTACATAAGTATTCAGAACCTTTGCTATGAGACTCAAAATTGAGCTCATTGTGTGCATCTTGTTTCCATTGATCATCCTTGAGATGTTTCTACAACTTGGAGTCCACCTATGGTAAATTCAATTGATTGCCGTGGTTTGGACATGATTTGGAAAGATACACACCTGTCTATATAAGGTCCCACATGTTTGACAGTACATGTCAGAGCAAAAACATGTGCAAGACATGTTCATGTGCTGGAGAATAGGAAGGAATTGTCTGAATAGAGATACAAATGTTCATGTGCTGGAGATGGGATTGTGTTGAGGCACAGATCTGGCGAAGGGTACAAAAACCTTCTGCAACATTGAAGGTCCCCAAGAACACAGAGGCCTCCATTCTTAAATGGAATTGCCGTGGTTCTGCCCGATACAAATGTTCATGTGCTGGAGTTCTGCCTGAGGTTTGGAACCACCAAAATCGCTTCCCAGACTGAGAATCGCCAACCCAAACTAAGCAATCGGGGAGAGAAGGTTGTAGCGTCATACCCAGAGTCTCAACTCTGTAATCGCAGCAAAAGTTTCTTCAATAAAGTACTGAGTAAAGGGTCTGAATACTTATGTAAATTTGATATTTCAGTGTTTCTTTATTTTATAAATGAGAAAACAAATTCTAAACCTGTTTTTGCTTTGTCATTATGAGGTATTGTGTGTAGATTGATGATCGGTGCCGTGGCTCTGCCTGATACAAATGTTCATGTGGGGGGGGGAAACAATTTAATCCATTTTACAATATGGCTGTAATGTAACAAAATGTGGGAAAAAGTCAAAAGGGGTCTGAATACTTTCCGAAATCACTGTAAGGCTCTGGGTGTTTCTATCTATCAGTCAATGGGCCTATGGTTAGACGCTCCTCAGAAGCCATCCAAACGTCTTCAATTAAGTCCCCATGCAGTCTTTTTCATTCAATGTTTAAATAACTTTGTCTAATATATCATTGTGTGTTTATTTCATATATTTTTATTTATTTATCATTTATAATAATAATAATAATAATATATCCCATTTAGTTAAGTGCTGGAGCTTTTGTCCAAAGCGACTTACAAGTCGGCTGGGGCCACTACTTTTACATATTGCCGGTTCTGGGTGGATTCCCATACAAATGAATGTGCTCAGGATCTGATTGGTGGTTCTGCCCGATACAAATGTTCATGTGCTGGAGAATAGGATCTGATTGCCGCTCTGCCTGATACAAATGTTTGCAAGGATCGCCATGCTCTGCCCGATACAAATGATGTGCTGGAGAATAGCCACACGTGGCTCTGCCCGATACAAATGTTCATGTGCTGGAGAATAGGATTGATTTTACAAATGTTCATGTGCTGGAGAATAGGATCTGATTCCGATACAAATGTTCATGTTGGAGAATAGGATCTGATTGCCGTGGCTCTGCCGATACAAATGTTCATGTGCTGGAGAATAGGATCTGATTGCCGTGGTTCTGCCTGATACAAATGTTCATGTGCTGGAGAATAGGATCTGATTGCCGTGGCTCTGCCTGATACAAATGTTAATGTGCTGGAGAATAGGATCTGATTGCGTGGTTCTGCCCGATACAAATGTTCATGTGCTGGAGAATAGGATCTGATTGCCGTGGTTCTGCCTGATACAAATGTTCATGTGCTGGAGAATAGGATCTGATTGCCGTGGCTCTGCCCGATACAAATGTTCATGTGCTGGAGAATAGGATCTGATTGCCGTGGCTCTGTTCATGTGCCTGATACAAATGTTCATGTGCTGGAGAATAGGATCTGATTGCCGTGGCTCTGCCCGATACAAATGTTCATGTGCTGGAGAATAGGATCTGATTGCCGTGGTTCTGCCCGATACAAATGTTCATGTGCTGGAGAATAGATCTGATCTGATTGTTCATGTGCTGGAGAATGGATTCTGCCTGATACAAATGTTCATGTGCTGGAGAATAGGATCTGATTGCCGTGGTTCTGCCTGATACAAATGTTCATGTGCTGGAGAATAGGATCTGATTGCCGTGGCTCTGCCTGATACAAATGTTCATGTGCTGGAGAATAGGATCTGATTGCCGTGGCTCTGCCCGATACAAATGTTCATGTGCTGGAGAATAGGATCTGATTGCCGTGGTTCTGCCCGATACAAATGTTCATGTGCTGGAGAATAGGATCTGATTGCCGTGGCTCTGCCCGATACAAATGTTCATGTGCTGGAGAATAGGATCTGATTGCCGTGGCTCTGCCCGATACAAATGTTCATGTGCTGGAGAATAGGATCTGATTGCCGTGGCTCTGCCTGATACAAATGTTCATGTGCTGGAGAATAGGATCTGATTGCCGTGGCTCTGCCCGATACAAATGTTCATGTGCTGGAGAATAGGATCTGATTGCCGTGGCTCTGCCCGATACAAATGTTCATGTGCTGGAGAATAGGATCTGATTGCCGTGGCTCTGCCCGATACAAATGTTCATGTGCTGGAGAATAGGATCTGATTGCCGTGGCTCTGCCTGATACAAATGTTCATGTGCTGGAGAATAGGATCTGATTGCCGTGGCTCTGCCTGATACAAATGTTCATGTGCTGGAGAATAGGATCTGATTGCCGTGGCTCTGCCCGATACAAATGTTCATGTGCTGGAGAATAGGATCTGATCTGATTGCATGTGCTGGAGTGGCTCTGCTCCCGATACAAATGTTCATGTGCTGGAGAATAGGATCTGATTGCCGTGGCTCTGCCTGGAGAATAGGATCTGATACAAATGTTCATGTGCTGGAGATAGGATCTGATAGGATCTGATTGCCGTGATACAAATGTTCATGTGCTGGAGAATAGGATCTGATTGCCGTGGCTCTGCCCGATACAAATGTTCATGTGCTGGAGAATAGGATCTGATTGCCGTGGCTCTGCCCGATACAAATGTTCATGTGCTGGAGAATAGGATCTGATTGCCGTGGCTCTGCCCGATACAAATGTTCATGTGCTGGAGAATAGGATCTGATTGCCGTGGCTCTGCCTGATACAAATGTTCATGTGCTGGAGAATAGGATCTGATTGCCGTGGCTCTGCCCGATACAAATGTTCATGTGCTGGAGAATAGGATCTGATTGCCGTGGCTCTGCCCGATACAAATGTTCATGTGCTGGAGAATAGGATCTGATTGCCGTGGCTCTGCCTGATACAAATGTTCATGTGCTGGAGAATAGGATCTGATTGCCGTGGCTCTGCCCGATACAAAAATGTGCTGTTCTGATTGTGCTCTGGATACAAATGAATAGGATCTGATTGCCGTGGTTCTGCCCGATACAAATGTTAATGTGCTGGAGAATAGGATCTGATTGCCGTGGCTCTGCCCGATACAAATGTTCATGTGCTGGAGAATAGGATCTGATTGCCGTGGCTCTGCCCGATACAAATGTTCATGTGCTGGAGAATAGGATCTGATTGCCGTGGCTCTGCCTGATACAAATGTTCATGTAGGATCTGCTGGAGATCTGATCTGGATCAAATGTTCATTGCTGGAGAATAGGATCTGATTGCCGTGGCTCTGCCGATACAAATGTTCATGTGCTGGAGAATAGGATCTGATTCTGCTCCCGATACAAATGTTCATGTGCTGGAGAATAGGATCTGATTGCCGTGGCTCTGCCCGATACAAATGTTCATGTGCTGGAGAATAGGATCTGATTGCCGTGGCTCTGCCCGATACAAATGTTCATGTGCTGGAGAATAGGATCTGATTGCCGTGGCTCTGCCCGATACAAATGTTCATGTGCTGGAGAATAGGATCTGATTGCCGTGGTTCTGCCCGATACAAATGTTAATGTGCTGGAGAATAGGATCCTCCAGGCTCTAGTCTAGAGCCGACCCTGCTTACCCCTTCAAAGTAGGAGGAGACATATGCAAATAAAAGGTGACTGGTCATTGGTCATAATAATCTGATTGTGATGTCATGCTGTGAGCCAATAACTCATAATAATCTGATTGTGATGTCATGCTGTGAGCCAATAACTCATAATAATCTGATTGTGATGTCATGCTGTGAGCCATAATAACTGATTGTGATGTCCATCCATCCGCCTGAACAGAAATGAAATTCCAGGCGATTTTATTTTTCTCTGCAAAAAGATTATACTAAAAGACATTATCATAATGTTCACAATTTCAGTGTTATTTCGACCTCATAGAGTGGAAATATAATTTAAAAAATAAATAGGACAATCACGTTTTTCACTGTACTGCCCCTTTAACAGCATAATAATTTAATCAACAAAATATAAGCTATGTAACTTACTACAATCACTCTGCATAGGATAGAAAGATCCTCAAAATGAGTTTTATTTCAGAGTTAAGTTCATAAAATAACATTGGTTCGTGTATGATTTCACATTTTGGTTAATTTAATTTCATGTAACCATTAATCAATATAAGTAGGCAAGTATAGATTAGTAGAATATTTGATACTGTTCATCACTCACTGCTAATTTCCTCAGTTGGCCTAGACCAGGCTGCATGTAACTGGTTTAAACAATTACTTGACAGATAGAGCTCAATGTGTATCTACTGATGATGCTAAATCGGGTTTCCTTGATATTAAGAAAGGTGTCCCGCAGAGGACGATTCTGGGTCCTGTACTCTTTACTGTTTGTATCAAAAATATTGACTTGTCTGTAAAACAAACTGTAACCTACGCTTGTATGCCGTTGATACTGTTGTGTATGCTATTGACCCCAACGTTGACCAGGCTCTATCTGAACTGCAGTCTGCCTTCATTGTATTACAGAACAACTCAATTGACCTGAAATTAGTATTGAATGCAAAAGGTAAAAACAAAGTACATGTCGTTCTCTAGAGCACATAAAAACAACTACGATGATTTCAGCATATGTACTTTGGATGGTTCTTTATATTGATCGTGTACCTGCTCACAAACACCTGGGCATCTGGATAGATGGAAAGCTGTCTTTTAAAAAGCACATTGATGAGTTAGCTGAGAAGCTGAGAATTCAAATGGGCTTTTCTTCTATAGAAACAGGTCCTGCCTCTCGCTAAATGGTAGAAAGCAGATCATTCAGTCGACGTTCCTATATCGGTCCGAAACTATGGCGACATCATCTACACTAACGCAGCTGCCACTTCGTCAGTAGAGCCTTCAGATTCAGGTCATCATAGCGCACCGCTCTTCATTACGGGGATAATATCAGCACTCGGCACCGCATTCTCTACCGTGAAGTTGGTCTGGCCGTCTCTGATATCACCTAGGTTGATACATTGCTGTGTTTTCATGAAAACATTATTTTGTTTAACATAAACGTCCACTGTAAATAACATCATTACTAAAACCTCTAGACACGAGTCACCACACCCAGTCTCAGGGATGGCTAACTCTGGGAATTCCTTTGGTCTCTACGGAGTTTGGTAAATCAGCTTTTGGTTTTCCTGCACCTTATTTGTGGAACAATGTTCAACATGTTCTATAAATGTGATGTTTTGGTGTCTCTCGGTCAATTCAGAAAGCTGCCCATCTTGTTGTGTTGAGTATATAGTCCATGTACATTGTATGCTACTTACAGCAGAGCTTTACGAGGGCAGCTGCTGGGGGTCGTTATGACAGAAACCACCAGAGAGACAGGCTTCCTGGTGGTGTAGGACTTTAAACAGCAGAAACCATCAGAGAGACAGGCTTCCTGGTGGTGTAGGACTTTAAACAGCAGAAACCATCAGAGAGACAGGCTTCCTGGTGGTGTAGGACTTTAAACAGCAGAAACCATCAGAGAGACAGGCTTCCTGGTGGTGTAGGACTTTAAACAGCAGAAACCATCAGAGAGACAGGCTTCCTGGTGGTGTAGGACTTTAAACAGCAGAAACCATCAGAGAGACAGGCTTCCTGGTGGTGTAGGACTATAAACAGCAGAAACCATCAGAGAGACAGGCTTCCTGATGGTGTAGGACTTTAAACAGCAGAAACCACCAGAGAGACAGGCTTCCTGGTGGTGTAGGACTTTAAACAGCAGAAACCATCAGAGAGACAGGCTTCCTGGTGGTGTAGGACTTTAAACAGCAGAAACCATCAGAGAGACAGGCTTCCTGGTGGTGTAGGACTTTAAACAGCAGAAACCATCAGAGAGACAGGCTTCCTGGTGGTGTCGGACTTTAAACAGCAGAAACCATCAGAGAGACAGGCTTCCTGGTGGTGTAGGACTTTAAACAGCAGAAACCATCAGAGAGACAGGCTTCCTGGTGGTGTCGGACTTTAAACAGCAGAAACCATCAGAGAGACAGGCTTCCTGGTGGTGTAGGACTTTAAACAGCAGAAACCATCAGAGAGACAGGCTTCCTGGTGGTGTAGGACTTTAAACAGCAGAAACCATCAGAGAGACAGGCTTCCTGGTGGTGTAGGACTTTAAACAGCCGAAACCATCAGAGAGACAGGCTTCCTGGTGGTGTAGGACTTTAAACAGCAGAAACCATCAGAGAGACAGGCTTCCTGGTGGTGTAGGACTTTAAACAGCCGAAACCATCAGAGAGACAGGCTTCCTGGTGGTGTAGGACTTTAAACAGCCGAAACCATCAGAGAGACAGGCTTCCTGGTGGTGTAGGACTTTAAACAGCAGAAACCATCAGAGAGACAGGCTTCCTGGTGGTGTAGGACTTTAAACAGCAGAAACCATCAGAGAGACAGGCTTCCTGGTGGTGTAGGACTTTAAACAGCAGAAACCATCAGAGAGACAGGCTTCCTGGTGGTGTAGGACTTTAAACAGCAGAAACCATCAGAGAGACAGGCTTCCTGGTGGTGTAGGACTTTAAACAGCAGAAACCATCAGAGAGACAGGCTTCCTGGTGGTGTAGGACTTTAAACAGCAGAAACCATCAGAGAGACAGGCTTCCTGGTGGTGTAGGACTTTAAACAGCAGAAACCATCAGAGAGACAGGCTTCCTGGTGGTGTAGGACTTTAAACAGCAGAAACCATCAGAGAGAGACAGGCTTCCTGGTGGTGTAGGACTTTAAACAACCGTCTCTGCCAGTCCCTGCCGCTTGACCTCAGAAAACAAATAAAAATGATTTGGTGAAGACCAAAAAAATCAAGATATACACACACACACACACACACACACACACACACACACATCATATGGAGGGAGCAGAGCAGTCTGGGTCTTCATGGTTCAGCGGTGGTTGAGATGCTGAAGATTGTATTGTCTGATCTGGTATCTGATGTTCTAGTCGCGTTCTATGTCTGAGTTCTGTCCTCTCATTATATATAAACAGACATCACATAACAACTCGACCATGAAAAGCCCTTCCCTCAATTTCTGTTCCTCTTCTCTGGTCAAAAGTAGGACACACTTCAGCACTGCTGACAATAACAACTTGTGTAGAATTGCTTGCTCAGCATTCATATGTACATTATGCATTGGTTCTGACATTCTTGAAAGGTATCAAAATAGTTTGTTAAAATAAGTTGTTGGTTAAATCTCACAGAGTTATAGACCTGTTGGTTAATGTTCAGAGTTACAGACCTGTTAGGTTGTTGGTTAATGTTCACATAGTTACAGACCTGTTAGGTTGTTGGTTAATGTTCACATAGTTACAGACCTGTTAGGTTGTTGGTTAAAGTTCACATAGTTACAGACCTGTTGGGTTGTTGGTTAATGTTCAGAGTTACAGACCTGTTAGGTTGTTGGTTAATGTTTAGAGTTACAGACCTGTTAGGTTGTTGGTTAATGTTCAGAGTTACAGACCTGTTAGGTTGTTGGTTAATGTTCAGAGTTACAGACCTGTTAGGTTGTTGGTTAATGTTTAGAGTTACAGACCTGTTAGGTTGTTGGTTAATGTTTAGAGTTACAGACCTGTTAGGTTGTTGGTTAATGTTCAGAGTTACAGACCTGTTAGGTTGTTGGTTAATGTTTAGAGTTACAGACCTGTTAGGTTGTTGGTTAATGTTCAGAGTTATAGACCTGTTAGGTTGTTGGTTAATGTTCAGAGTTACAGACCTGTTAGGTTGTTGGTTAATGTTCACATAGTTACAGACCTGTTGGTTAATGTTCAGAGTTACAGACCTGTTAGGTTGTTGGTTAATGTTCAGAGTTATAGACCTGTTAGGTTGTTGGTTAATGTTCAGAGTTACAGACATGTTAGGTTGTTGGTTAATGTTTAGAGTTACAGACCTGTTGGTTAATGTTTAGAGTTATAGACCTGTTGGTTAATGTTTAGAGTTACAGACCTGTTGGTTAATGTTTAGAGTTACAGACCTGTTAGGTTGTTGGTTAATGTTTAGAGTTACAGACCTGTTGGTTAATGTTTAGAGTTATAGACCTGTTGGTTAATGTTTAGAGTTACAGACCTGTTGGTTAATGTTTAGAGTTACAGACCTGTTGGGTTGTTGGTTAATGTTTAGAGTTATAGACCTGTTGGTTAATGTTTAGAGTTACAGACCTGTTGGTTAATGTTTAGAGTTACAGACCTGTTGGTTAATGTTTAGAGTTACAGACCTGTTGGTTAATGTTTAGAGTTATAGACCTGTTGGTTAATGTTTAGAGTTACAGACCTGTTGGTTAATGTTTAGAGTTACAGACCTGTTGGGTTGTTGGTTAATGTTTAGAGTTATAGACCTGTTGGTTAATGTTTAGAGTTACAGACCTGTTGGTTAATGTTTAGAGTTACAGACCTGTTGGTTAATGTTTAGAGTTACAGACCTGTTGGTTAATGTTTAGAGTTACAGACCTGTTGGTTAATGTTTAGAGTTACAGACCTGTTGGTTAATGTTTAGAGTTACAGACCTGTTGGTTAATGTTTAGAGTTACAGACCTGTTGGTTAATGTTTAGAGTTACAGACCTGTTGGTTAATGTTTAGAGTTACAGACATGTTAGGTTGTTGGTTAATGTTTAGAGTTACAGACCTGTTGGTTAATGTTTAGAGTTATAGACCTGTTGGTTAATGTTTAGAGTTACAGACCTGTTGGTTAATGTTTAGAGTTACAGACCTGTTGGGTTGTTGGTTAATGTTTAGAGTTATAGACCTGTTGGTTAATGTTTAGAGTTACAGACCTGTTAGGTTGTTGGTTAATGTTCAGAGTTACAGACCTGTCAGGTTGTTGGTTAATGTTCAGAGTTACAGACCTGTTAGGTTGTTGGTTAATGTTCAGAGTTATAGACCTGTTAGGTTGTTGGTTAATGTTCAGAGTTACAGACCTGTTAGGTTGTTGGTTAATGTTTAGAGTTACAGACCTGTTGGTTAATGTTTAGAGTTATAGACCTGTTGGTTAATGTTCACATAGTTACAGACCTGTTGGTTAATGTTCAGAGTTACAGACCTGTTAGGTTGTTGGTTAATGTTTAGAGTTACAGACCTGTTAGGTTGTTGGTTAATGTTCAGAGTTACAGACCTGTTAGGTTGTTGGTTAATGTTCAGAGTTACAGACCTGTTAGGTTGTTGGTTAATGTTCAGAGTTACAGACCTGTTAGGTTGTTGGTTAATGTTTAGAGTTACAGACCTGTTAGGTTGTTGGTTAATGTTCAGAGTTACAGACCTGTCAGGTTGTTGGTTAATGTTCACAGTTACAGACCTGTTAGGTTGTTGGTTAATGTTCAGAGTTACAGACCTGTTAGGTTGTTGGTTAATGTTCAGAGTTACAGACCTGTTAGGTTGTTGGTTAATGTTCAGAGTTACAGACCTGTTAGGTTGTTGGTTAATGTTCAGAGTTACAGACCTGTTAGGTTGTTGGTTAATGTTTAGAGTTACAGACCTGTTAGGTTGTTGGTTAATGTTCAGAGTTACAGACCTGTTAGGTTGTTGGTTAATGTTTAGAGTTACAGACCTGTTAGGTTGTTGGTTAATGTTTAGAGTTACAGACCTGTTAGGTTGTTGGTTAATGTTCACATAGTTCAGACCTGTTAGGTTGTTGGTTAATGTTCAGAGTTACAGACCTGTTGGTTAATGTTCAGAGTTACAGACCTGTTAGGTTGTTGGTTAATGTTCAGAGTTACAGACCTGTTAGGTTGTTGGTTAATGTTCACATAGTTACAGACCTGTTAGGTTGTTGGTTAATGTTCAGAGTTACAGACCTGTTGGTTAATGTTCAGAGTTACAGACCTGTTAGGTTGTTGGTTAATGTTTAGAGTTACAGACCTGTTAGGTTGTTGGTTAATGTTTAGAGTTACAGACCTGTTAGGTTGTTGGTTAATGTTCAGAGTTACAGACCTGTTAGGTTGTTGGTTAATGTTCAGAGTTACAGACCTGTTAGGTTGTTGGTTAATGTTCATAGTTACAGACCTGTTGGTTAATGTTCAGAGTTACAGACCTGTTAGGTTGTTGGTTAATGTTTAGAGTTACAGACCTGTTAGGTTGTTGGTTAATGTTTAGAGTTACAGACCTGTTAGGTTGTTGGTTAATGTTTAGAGTTACAGACCTGTTAGGTTGTTGGTTAATGTTTAGAGTTACAGACCTGTTAGGTTGTTGGTTAATGTTTAGAGTTACAGACCTGTTAGGTTGTTGGTTAATGTTTAGAGTTACAGACCTGTTAGGTTGTTGGTTAATGTTCATAGTTACAGACCTGTTGGTTAATGTTCAGAGTTACAGACCTGTTAGGTTGTTGGTTAATGTTCAGAGTTACAGACCTGTTAGGTTTTTTGTTAATGTTCAGAGTTACAGACCTGTTAGGTTGTTGGTTAATGTTCAGAGTTACAGACCTGTTAGGTTGTTGGTTAATGTTCACATAGTTACAGACCTGTTAGGTTGTTGGTTAATGTTTAGAGTTACAGACCTGTTAGGTTGTTGGTTAATGTTAGAGTTCCAGACCTGTTAGGTTTTTTGTTAATGTTTAGAGTTACAGACCTGTTAGGTTGTTGGTTAATGTTTAGAGTTACAGACCTGTTAGGTTGTTGGTTAATGTTCAGAGTTACAGACCTGTTAGGTTGTTGGTTAATGTTCAGAGTTACAGACCTGTTAGGTTGTTGGTTAATGTTCAGAGTTACAGACCTGTTAGGTTGTTGGTTAATGTTCAGAGTTACAGACCTGTCAGGTTGTTGGTTAATGTTCAGAGTTACAGACCTGTTAGGTTGTTGGTTAATGTTTAGAGTTACAGACCTGTTAGGTTGTTGGTTAATGTTCAGAGTTACAGACCTGTTAGGTTGTTGGTTAATGTTTAGAGTTTCAGACCTGTTGGTTAATGTTTAGAGTTACAGACCTGTTAGGTTGTTGGTTAATGTTTAGAGTTACAGACCTGTTAGGTTGTTGGTTAATGTTCACAGAGTTACAGACCTGTTAGGTTGTTGGTTAATGTTCAGAGTTACAGACCTGTTGGTTAATGTTCAGAGTTACAGACCTGTTAGGTTGTTGGTTAATGTTCATAGTTACAGACCTGTTAGGTTGTTGGTTAATGTTCACATAGTTACAGACCTGTTAGGTTGTTGGTTAATGTTCAGAGTTACAGACCTGTTGGGTTGTTGGTTAATGTTCAGAGTTACAGACCTGTTAGGTTGTTGGTTAATGTTCAGAGTTACAGACCTGTTGGTTAATGTTCAGAGTTACAGACCTGTTAGGTTGTTGGTTAATGTTTAGAGTTACAGACCTGTTGGTTAATGTTCAGAGTTACAGACCTGTTAGGTTGTTGGTTAATGTTCATAGTTACAGACCTGTTGGTTAATGTTCAGAGTTACAGACCTGTTAGGTTGTTGGTTAATGTTCATAGTTACAGACCTGTTAGGTTGTTGGTTAATGTTCACATAGTTACAGACCTGTTAGGTTGTTGGTTAATGTTCAGAGTTACAGACCTGTTGGGTTGTTGGTTAATGTTCAGAGTTACAGACCTGTTAGGTTGTTGGTTAATGTTCAGAGTTACAGACCTGTTGGTTAATGTTCAGAGTTACAGACCTGTTAGGTTGTTGGTTAATGTTTAGGTTACAGACCTGTTGGTTAATGTTCAGAGTTACAGACCTGTTAGGTTGTTGGTTAATGTTCATAGTTACAGACCTGTTGGTTAATGTTCAGAGTTACAGACCTGTTAGGTTGTTGGTTAATGTTCAGAGTTACAGACCTGTTAGGTTGTTGGTTAATGTTCAGAGTTACAGACCTGTTAGGTTGTTGGTTAATGTTCAGAGTTACAGACCTGTCAGGTTGTTGGTTAATGTTCAGAGTTACAGACCTGTCAGGTTGTTGGTTAATGTTCAGAGTTACAGACCTGTTAGGTTGTTGGTTAATGTTTAGAGTTACAGACCTGTTAGGTTTTTGTTAATGTTCATAGTTACAGACCTGTTGGTTAATGTTCAGAGTTACAGACCTGTTAGGTTGTTGGTTAATGTTCAGAGTTACAGACCTGTTAGGTTGTTGGTTAATGTTCAGAGTTACAGACCTGTTAGGTTGTTGGTTAATGTTCAGAGTTACAGACCTGTCAGGTTGTTGGTTAATGTTCAGAGTTACAGACCTGTTAGGTTGTTGGTTAATGTTTAGAGTTACAGACCTGTTAGGTTGTTGGTTAATGTTCAGAGTTACAGACCTGTTAGGTTGTTGGTTAATGTTTAGAGTTACAGACCTGTTGGTTAATGTTTAGAGTTACAGACCTGTTAGGTTGTTGGTTAATGTTCATAGTTACAGACCTGTTAGGTTGTTGGTTAATGTTCACATAGTTACAGACCTGTTAGGTTGTTGGTTAATGTTCAGAGTTACAGACCTGTTGGTTAATGTTCAGAGTTACAGACCTGTTAGGTTGTTGGTTAATGTTTAGAGTTACAGACCTGTTAGGTTGTTGGTTAATGTTTAGAGTTACAGACCTGTTAGGTTGTTGGTTAATGTTCAGAGTTACAGACCTGTTAGGTTGTTGGTTAATGTTCAGAGTTACAGACCTGTCAGGTTGTTGGTTAATGTTCAGAGTTACAGACCTGTTAGGTTGTTGGTTAATGTTCAGAGTTACAGACCTGTTAGGTTGTTGGTTAATGTTTAGAGTTACAGACCTGTTGGTTAATGTTCAGAGTTACAGACCTGTTAGGTTGTTGGTTAATGTTCATAGTTACAGACCTGTTGGTTAATGTTCAGAGTTACAGACCTGTTAGGTTGTTGGTTAATGTTTAGAGTTACAGACCTGTTAGGTTGTTGGTTAATGTTCAGAGTTACAGACCTGTTAGGTTGTTGGTTAATGTTTAGAGTTACAGACCTGTTGGTTAATGTTCAGAGTTACAGACCTGTTAGGTTGTTGGTTAATGTTACAGACCTGTTGGTTAATGTTCAGAGTTACAGACCTGTTAGGTTGTTGGTTAATGTTTAGAGTTACAGACCTGTTAGGTTTTTTGTTAATGTTCAGAGTTACAGACCTGTTAGGTTGTTGGTTAATGTTCAGAGTTACAGACCTGTTAGGTTGTTGGTTAATGTTCAGAGTTACAGACCTGTTAGGTTGTTGGTTAATGTTCAGAGTTACAGACCTGTTAGGTTGTTGGTTAATGTTTAGAGTTACAGACCTGTTAGGTTGTTGGTTAATGTTTAGAGTTACAGACCTGTTAGGTTGTTGGTTAATGTTCAGAGTTACAGACCTGTTAGGTTGTTGGTTAATGTTTAGAGTTACAGACCTGTTGGTTAATGTTCAGAGTTACAGACCTGTTAGGTTGTTGGTTAATGTTCAGAGTTACAGACCTGTTAGGTTGTTGGTTAATGTTCAGAGTTACAGACCTGTTAGGTTGTTGGTTAATGTTCAGAGTTACAGACCTGTTAGGTTGTTGGTTAATGTTTAGAGTTACAGACCTGTTAGGTTGTTGGTTAATGTTTAGAGTTACAGACCTGTTAGGTTGTTGGTTAATGTTCAGAGTTACAGACCTGTTAGGTTGTTGGTTAATGTTTAGAGTTACAGACCTGTTGGTTAATGTTTAGAGTTACAGACCTGTTAGGTTGTTGGTTAATGTTCATAGTTACAGACCTGTTAGGTTGTTGGTTAATGTTCACATAGTTACAGACCTGTTAGGTTGTTGGTTAATGTTCAGAGTTACAGACCTGTTGGTTAATGTTCAGAGTTACAGACCTGTTAGGTTGTTGGTTAATGTTTAGAGTTACAGACCTGTTAGGTTGTTGGTTAATGTTTAGAGTTACAGACCTGTTAGGTTGTTGGTTAATGTTCAGAGTTACAGACCTGTTAGGTTGTTGGTTAATGTTCAGAGTTACAGACCTGTCAGGTTGTTGGTTAATGTTCAGAGTTACAGACCTGTTAGGTTGTTGGTTAATGTTCAGAGTTACAGACCTGTTAGGTTGTTGGTTAATGTTTGTTACAGACCTGTTGGTTAATGAGTTACAGACCTGTTAGGTTGTTGGTTAATGTCATAGTTACAGTTGTTGGTTAATGTTCAGAGTTACAGACCTGTTAGGTTGTTGGTTAATGTTTAGAGTTACAGACCTGTTAGGTTGTTGGTTAATGTTCAGAGTTACAGACCTGTTAGGTTGTTGGTTAATGTTTAGAGTTACAGACCTGTTGGTTAATGTTCAGAGTTACAGACCTGTTAGGTTGTTGGTTAATGTTCATAGTTACAGACCTGTTGGTTAATGTTCAGAGTTACAGACCTGTTAGGTTGTTGGTTAATGTTTAGAGTTACAGACCTGTTAGGTTTTTTGTTAATGTTCAGAGTTACAGACCTGTTAGGTTGTTGGTTAATGTTCAGAGTTACAGACCTGTTAGGTTGTTGGTTAATGTTCAGAGTTACAGACCTGTTAGGTTGTTGGTTAATGTTTAGAGTTACAGACCTGTTAGGGTTTTTGTTAATGTTCAGAGTTACAGACCTGTTAGGTTGTTGGTTAATGTTCAGAGTTACAGACCTGTTAGGTTTGTTGGTTAATGTTCAGAGTTACAGACCTGTTAGGTTGTTGGTTAATGTTCAGAGTTACAGACCTGTTAGGTTTTTTGTTAATGTTCAGAGTTACAGACCTGTTGTTTTTTGTTAATGTTCATAGTTACAGACCTGTTAGGTTTTTGTTAATGTTCAGAGTTACAGACCTGTTAGGTTGTTGGTTAATGTTCAGAGTTACAGACCTGTTAGGTTGTTGGTTAATGTTTAGAGTTACAGACCTGTTAGGTTGTTGGTTAATGTTCAGAGTTACAGACCTGTTAGGTTGTTGGTTAATGTTCAGAGTTACAGACCTGTTAGGTTGTTGGTTAATGTTCAGAGTTACAGACCTGTTAGGTTGTTGGTTAATGTTCAGAGTTACAGACCTGTCAGGTTGTTGGTTAATGTTCAGAGTTACAGACCTGTTAGGTTGTTGGTTAATGTTCAGAGTTACAGACCTGTTAGGTTGTTGGTTAATGTTTAGAGTTACAGACCTGTTAGGTTGTTGGTTAATGTTCATAGTTACAGACCTGTTAGGTTAATGTTCAGAGTTACAGACCTGTTAGGTTGTTGGTTAATGTTTAGAGTTACAGACCTGTTAGGTTGTTGGTTAATGTTTAGAGTTACAGACCTGTTAGGTTGTTGGTTAATGTTCACATAGTTACAGACCTGTTAGGTTGTTGGTTAATGTTCAGAGTTACAGACCTGTTGGTTAATGTTCAGAGTTACAGACCTGTTAGGTTGTTGGTTAATGTTCAGAGTTACAGACCTGTTAGGTTGTTGGTTAATGTTCACATAGTTACAGACCTGTTAGGTTGTTGGTTAATGTTCAGAGTTACAGACCTGTTAGGTTGTTGGTTAATGTTCAGAGTTACAGACCTGTTAGGTTGTTGGTTAATGTTCAGAGTTACAGACCTGTTAGGTTGTTGGTTAATGTTTAGAGTTACAGACCTGTTAGGTTGTTGGTTAATGTTTAGAGTTACAGACCTGTTGGTTAATGTTCAGAGTTACAGACCTGTTAGGTTGTTGGTTAATGTTCATAGTTACAGACCTGTTGGTTAATGTTCAGAGTTACAGACCTGTTAGGTTGTTGGTTAATGTTCAGAGTTACAGACCTGTTAGGTTGTTGGTTAATGTTCAGAGTTACAGACCTGTTAGGTTGTTGGTTAATGTTCAGAGTTACAGACCTGTTAGGTTGTTGGTTAATGTTCAGAGTTACAGACCTGTCAGGTTGTTGGTTAATGTTCAGAGTTACAGACCTGTTAGGTTGTTGGTTAATGTTTAGAGTTACAGACCTGTTAGGTTTTTTGTTAATGTTCATAGTTACAGACCTGTTGGTTAATGTTCAGAGTTACAGACCTGTTAGGTTGTTGGTTAATGTTCAGAGTTACAGACCTGTTAGGTTGTTGGTTAATGTTCAGAGTTACAGACCTGTTAGGTTGTTGGTTAATGTTCAGAGTTACAGACCTGTCAGGTTGTTGGTTAATGTTTAGAGTTACAGACCTGTTAGGGTTAATGTTGAGTTACAGACCTGTTAGGTTGTTGGTTAATGTTCAGAGTTACAGACCTGTTAGGTTGTTGGTTAATGTTCAGAGTTACAGACCTGTTAGGTTGTTGGTTAATGTTTAGAGTTACAGACCTGTTAGGTTTTTTGTTAATGTTCAGAGTTACAGACCTGTTAGGTTGTTGGTTAATGTTCAGAGTTACAGACCTGTTAGGTTGTTGGTTAATGTTCAGAGTTACAGACCTGTTAGGTTGTTGGTTAATGTTCACATAGTTACAGACCTGTTAGGTTGTTGGTTAATGTTTAGAGTTACAGACCTGTTAGGTTGTTGGTTAATGTTCACATAGTTACAGACCTGTTAGGTTGTTGGTTAATGTTAGAGTTACAGACCTGTTAGGTTGTTGGTTAATGTTTAGAGTTACAGACCTGTTAGGTTGTTGGTTAATGTTCAGAGTTACAGACCTGTTAGGTTGTTGGTTAATGTTCAGAGTTACAGACCTGTTAGGTTGTTGGTTAATGTTCATAGTTACAGACCTGTTGGTTAATGTTCAGAGTTACAGACCTGTTAGGTTGTTGGTTAATGTTCAGAGTTACAGACCTGTTGGTTAATGTTTAGAGTTACAGACCTGTTGTTAATGTTCAGAGTTACAGACCTGTTAGGTTTTTTGTTAATGTTCAGAGTTACAGACCTGTTAGGTTGTTGGTTAATGTTCAGAGTTACAGACCTGTTAGGTTGTTGGTTAATGTTCAGAGTTACAGACCTGTTAGGTTGTTGGTTAATGTTCACATAGTTACAGACCTGTTAGGTTGTTGGTTAATGTTCAGAGTTACAGACCTGTTAGGTTGTTGGTTAATGTTCAGAGTTACAGACCTGTTAGGTTGTTGGTTAATGTTCACATAGTTACAGACCTGTTAGGTTGTTGGTTAATGTTCAGAGTTACAGACCTGTTGGTTAATGTTTAGAGTTACAGACCTGTTAGGTTGTTGGTTAATGTTGAGTTACAGACCTGTTAGGTTGTTGGTTAATGTTCAGAGTTACAGACCTGTTAGGTTTTTGGTTAATGTTTAGAGTTACAGACCTGTTAGGTTGTTGGTTAATGTTTAGAGTTACAGACCTGTTAGGTTGTTGGTTAATGTTCAGAGTTACAGACCTGTTAGGTTGTTGGTTAATGTTTAGAGTTACAGACCTGTCAGGTTGTTGGTTAATGTTCAGAGTTACAGACCTGTTAGGTTGTTGGTTAATGTTTAGAGTTACAGACCTGTTAGGTTGTTGGTTAATGTTCAGAGTTACAGACCTGTTAGGTTGTTGGTTAATGTTTAGAGTTACAGACCTGTTGGTTAATGTTTAGAGTTACAGACCTGTTGGTTAATGTTAGAGTTATAGACCTGTTGGTTAATGTTCAGAGTTACAGTCCTGTTAGGTTGTTGGTTAATGTTCATAGTTACAGACCTGTTAGGTTGTTGGTTAATGTTTAGAGTTACAGACCTGTCAGGTTGTTGGTTAATGTTTAGAGTTACAGACCTGTAGGTTGTTGGTTAATGTTCATAGTTACAGACCTGTTAGGTTGTTGGTTAATGTTTAGAGTTACAGACCTGTTAGGTTGTTGGTTAATGTTTAGAGTTACAGACCTGTTGGTTAATGTTTAGAGTTATAGACCTGTTGGTTAATGTTTAGAGTTACAGTCCTGTCAGGTTGTTGGTTAATGTTCATAGTTACAGACCTGTTAGGTTGTTGGTTAATGTTTAGAGTTACAGACCTGTCAGGTTGTTGGTTAATGTTTAGAGTTACAGACCTGTTAGGTTGTTGGTTAATGTTCATAGTTACAGACCTGTTAGGTTGTTGGTTAATGTTACAGACCTGTTAGGTTGTTGGTTAATGTTTAGAGTTACAGACCTGTTAGGTTGTTGGTTAATGTTATAGACCTGTTGGTTAATGTTTAGAGTTATAGACCTGTTAGGTTGTTGGTTAATGTTTAGAGTTACAGACCTGTTGGTTAATGTTTAGAGTTATAGACCTGTTAGGTTGTTGGTTAATGTTTAGAGTTACAGACCTGTTAGGTTGTTGGTTAATGTTTAGAGTTACAGACCTGTTAGGTTGTTGGTTAATGTTTAGAGTTACAGACCTGTTAGGTTGTTGGTTAATGTTCAGAGTTACAGACCTGTCAGGTTGTTGGTTAATGTTTAGAGTTACAGACCTGTCAGGTTGTTGGTTAATGTTTAGAGTTACAGACCTGTTGGTTAATGTTTAGAGTTACAGACCTGTTGGTTAATGTTTAGAGTTACAGACCTGTTAGGTTGTTGGTTAATGTTTAGAGTTACAGACCTGTTAGGTTGTTGGTTAATGTTTAGAGTTACAGACCTGTTTAGAGTTACAGACCTGTTGGTTAATGTTTAGAGTTACAGACCTGTTAGGTTGTTGGTTAATGTTTAGAGTTACAGACCTGTTGGTTAATGTTAGAGTTACAGACCTGTTAGGTTGTTGGTTAATGTTTAGAGTTACAGACCTGTCAGGTTGTTGGTTAATGTTTAGAGTTACAGACCTGTTAGGTTGTTGGTTAATGTTTAGAGTTACAGACCTGTTAGGTTGTTGGTTAATGTTTAGAGTTACAGACCTGTTAGGTTGTTGGTTAATGTTCAGAGTTACAGACCTGTTAGGTTGTTGGTTAATGTTTAGAGTTACAGACCTGTCAGGTTGTTGGTTAATGTTTAGAGTTACAGACCTGTTAGGTTGTTGGTTAATGTTTAGAGTTACAGACCTGTTAGGTTGTTGGTTAATGTTTAGAGTTACAGACCTGTTAGGTTGTTGGTTAATGTTTAGAGTTACAGACCTGTCAGGTTGTTGGTTAATGTTCATAGTTACAGACCTGTTAGGTTGTTGGTTAATGTTTAGAGTTACAGACCTGTCAGGTTGTTGGTTAATGTTTAGAGTTACAGACCTGTTAGGTTGTTGGTTAATGTTTAGAGTTACAGACCTGTCAGGTTGTTGGTTAATGTTCATAGTTACAGACCTGTTAGGTTGTTGGTTAATGTTCAGAGTTACAGACCTGTTGGGTTGTTGGTTAATGTTTAGAGTTATAGACCTGTTGGTTAATGTTTAGAGTTATAGACCTGTTAGGTTGTTGGTTAATGTTTAGAGTTACAGACCTGTTAGGTTGTTGGTTAATGTTTAGAGTTACAGACCTGTTAGGTTGTTGGTTAATGTTTAGAGTTACAGACCTGTTGGTTAATGTTCAGAGTTACAGACCTGTTAGGTTGTTGGTTAATGTTTAGAGTTACAGACCTGTTGGTTAATGTTTAGAGTTATAGACCTGTTGGTTAATGTTTAGGTTATAGACCTGTTGGTTAATGTTTAGAGTTACAGTCCTGTCAGGTTGTTGGTTAATGTTTAGAGTTACAGACCTGTTGGTTAATGTTTAGAGTTACAGACCTGTCAGGTTGTTGGTTAATGTTTAGAGTTACAGACCTGTTGGTTAATGTTTAGAGTTATAGACCTGTTGGTTAATGTTTAGAGTTACAGACCTGTTGGTTAATGTTTAGAGTTATAGACCTGTTGGTTAATGTTTAGAGTTACAGTCCTGTTGGGTTGTTGGTTAATGTTTAGAGTTACAGACCTGTTGGGTTGTTGGTTAATGTTCAGAGTTACAGACCTGTTGGTTAATGTTTAGAGTTATAGACCTGTTAGGTTGTTGGTTAATGTTTAGAGTTACACACCTGTTAGGTTGTTGGTTAATGTTTAGAGTTACAGACCTGTCAGGTTGTTGGTTAATGTTTAGAGTTATAGACCTGTTAGGTTGTTGGTTAATGTTTAGAGTTACAGACCTGTTAGGTTGTTGGTTAATGTTTAGAGTTACAGACCTGTTAGGTTGTTGGTTAATGTTCAGAGTTACAGACCTGTTGGTTAATGTTTAGAGTTATAGACCTGTTGGTTAATGTTTAGAGTTACAGACCTGTTAGGTTGTTGGTTAATGTTTAGAGTTACAGACCTGTTGGGTTGTTGGTTAATGTTTAGAGTTACAGACCTGTTAGGTTGTTGGTTAATGTTTAGAGTTACAGACCTGTTGGGTTGTTGGTTAATGTTTAGAGTTACAGACCTGTTAGGTTGTTGGTTAATGTTTAGAGTTACAGACCTGTTAGGTTGTTGGTTAATGTTTAGAGTTACAGACCTGTTAGGTTGTTGGTTAATGTTTAGAGTTACAGACCTGTTAGGTTGTTGGTTAATGTTTAGAGTTACAGACCTGTTAGGTTGTTGGTTAATGTTTAGAGTTACAGACCTGTTAGGTTGTTGGTTAATGTTTAGAGTTACAGACCTGTTGGTTAATGTTTAGAGTTTGTTGGTTAATGTTTAGAGTTACAGACCTGTTTGGTTGTGATTTAAAGTTCACAACTTGGATATTAGGAAGGGAAAGTGAAAGACAGCACATTTCAGCAATCTGGAGTATGTGACAGTTAAACATATATCTAAGAGTTTTGTAGGAGTTGAGTTGAACAGTTTATTCTGTTTCTGTGTTGCTGACCGTTGACCTCTGTTGTCTTGGAAACAGAGTTCTCTGTAGTTCCATGAGTTCTAACACAAGAACTGTTTCCTGAAAGAAGAAACAACCAACATGCTGAATCTGCTGGTCGCTAGTCTGTGGAAATGGTTGATATCTGTCCATGTCACTGGCAGCACGGCTCAAGTAGTTGTGAAGAACTCGCCTTCACATAATGTGAAGCTTTTGTAATCAAAGTATGAATACCACAATAAGAATAAAATTCACTTCGTTATTAAAATGTTGAAATTATTTCGCTTTATTGCTGAAAAAAATAATTATTTGTTGACAAAACAATTTCAAAATACACAGTAACTTCACAGTATTGTAAATAAATAAGAATTAAATAATATTACTGTATGTACAACAAAAATATAATATATATTTTTTTGACAGTTATGGCAGTGTGTTTGTGGTGGCTGTGGTTGATGACATCATCGTTGTCCTGGCAGAGACAACGATCTGCTCTCAATCTTGGTCACATGACTCTGGACCCAGGCCTGAGATGGGTCGAGACAAAATTGATTCCCTTTCTTTGTTGTAAACCTGCAACCAATAAACAACATACATATATTTAGGGGTAACTAAACAAAGCACACACCAAACTCACATGTGGAAGACTACTGTATGGATGTTCCAACATGACTCTGAGTGTATTGTGCATGTACCTACAGTCCTACTGGCTGAGTATGAAGACAGGTATCAGACCATTACATTCAGAATCACTATGTCATTATGAGGACTGTCAAACAATTACAACATTATATCCAGAATATTTCAAATGTTTTACCATTCATTTATATATATTAATATAGAACCTTTATGAGGTTGTAACCATGCAGCCCTAGCAACACAGAGGTTGTAACCATGCAGCCCTAGCAACACAGAGGTTGTAACCATACAGCCCTAGCAACACAGAGGTTGTAACCATGCAGCCCTAGCAACAGAGGTTGTAACCATTTGGACCCGCCCACCAAGGATATAGAACATGTCCCGTAGAAATCTATATCTCTCTATGTGTGTGTGTGTGTGTGTGTGTGCGTGGTGGTTAACTTACACCAGTGCTTGGCGAGGGCAGCTACTAGAGGTTCGAGAAACTGAAACCACTGCACCAAGAGGGATCCTTCTCAGGTGGAAATTCACACAGCATTCTCTGGCAGTCATTGCTGAAATCCCCATGACAGCTGGAAACAAAGAACGATCACACTCACTGGTCAACACAGGCATCTCAAGTGGTGCTTCTTCCTATACACTCATATGCATACTGTACACACAGACTGTAGACACACTGTACACAAACACACACGTACGCTGTGCAGAAGTCGTAGGGAGGGAGCAGAGCAGTCCCAGGAGGAGTAGAGCAGTCAGGGTCTTCATGGTTCAGAGATGGTTGAGATGCAGAAGATTGTATTGTCTGAGATGTTTTCTGATGTTCTGGTCTCTGATGCTCTGGTCTCTGATGTTCTGGTCTCTGATGCTCTGGTCTCTGATGCACTTGTCTCTGATGCTCTCGTCTGGTTTTATGTCAGAGGTCTAGCTGAACCTCTTGTCTGGTTCTGTGTCAGAAGTCTAGCTGGTCTCTGATGTTCTGGTCTCTGATGTTCTGGTCTCTGATGTTCTGGTCTCTGATGTTCTGGTCTCTGATGCTCTGGTCTCTGGTGCTCTGGTCTCTGATGCTCTAGTCTGGTTCAGTGTCAGAAGTCTAGCTGATGCTCTGGTTCTATGTCTGAGGTCTGATCTGACCTGTCTTTTATACAGGGAGCTGGTCCATCAGACCCATTGCCAATTGACGGGGGAATCTCCCTCTATTCCTTCATTCACTCTGAATATCTTTCTAAGAACCAACATGGTGCCCTTCAGGTTCCTCTTCCTCAATTCTCTGTAACTCTGTTTCCTCCAGGATGTTCAGCAGCGCTGCTATTTTCTGAAATACTCAGAATACATTTACTGGAGAATTGCATATCAAAGGAAGGATATTAAAGTGGACTATATACTATATGATACAATATTTCATCAAATACAAGAACAATTAAGATTAAATTAAAGTTCTCTACATCATAACCAACTAGTTTGTAAGTAATTCTTGAAATCAACTATGTGTCTTTCAACATTTAAATGCAGATTTTAGGATGTGTGCATTTTGATTAAAAACCTGTAGCACACTGTTAACCTTTACATCATAGTGAAGTTAAATCATAGAATCTTAATTAATCTCAGATTTGTGTGGTGTGGTCTGTGTCTTCCCTCCGTTTGCAAGGAGAGTGGTTCGTTCCCAGGAAGGTTGGTGAAAGGAAGGTTGGTGGTTCGTTCCCAGGAAGGTTGGTGGGTTCCCAGGAAGGTTGGTGGTTCGTTCCCAGGAAGGTTGGTGGTTCGTTCCCAGGAAGGTTGGTGAAAGGAAGGTTGGTGGTTCGTTCCCAGGAAGGTTGGTGGTTCGTTCCCAGGAAGGTTGGTGGAAGGAAGGTTGGTGGTTCGTTCCCAGGAAGGTTGGTGGAAGGAAGGTTGGTGGTTCGTTCCCAGGAAGGTTGGTGGAAGGAAGGTTGGTGGTTCGTTCCCAGGAAGGTTGGTGGAAGGAAGGTTGGTGGTTCGTTCCCAGGAAGGTTGGTGGAAGGAAGGTTGGTGGTTCGTTCCCAGGAAGGTTGGTGGAAGGAAGGTTGGTGGTTCGTTCCCAGGAAGGTTGGTGGAAGGAAGGTTGGTGGTTCGTTCCCAGGAAGGTTGGTGGAAGGAAGGTTGGTGGTTCGTTCCCAGGAAGGTTGGTGGAAGGAAGGTTGGTGGTTTGTTCCCAGGTCGAGTCATAACAAAAGCCCTAAAAATGGGTCCCAAAGCCTCTTTGCCCCTTTAATGCTGAGTGCCAAGCAATCTGTGAATTCCATTTTTGGATGAATGAAATAGTTATAATAGTTATAAACATTGATAACTTGATGTAGGAAGTTAACGTACCCCGTAGCTCAATAAATTTAGCTTTAATCCAAGTAAAATTCCCTGTTTTAGATCAGTTACTTTGATTTATTTTAAGAATGTGAAATTGCAGAATTATAGTAGAGAGAATGATTTATTTCAGCTTTTATTTCTTTCATAACATTCCCAGTGGGTCAGAAGTTTACATACACTCAATTAGTATTTGGTAGCATTGCCTTTAAATTGTTTAACTTGGGTCAAACGATTCGGGTAGCCTTCCACAAGCTTCCCACAATAAGTTGGGTTAATTTTGGCCCATTCCTCCAGACAGAGCTGGTGTAACTAAGTCAGGTTGGTAGGGCTCCTTGCTCGCACACGCTCTTTCAGTTCTGTAAACAAATTTTCTATAAGATTGAGGTCAGCTTTGTGATGGCCACTCCAATACCTTGACTTTGTTGTCCTTAAGCCTTTGTGCCACAACTTTGGAAGTATGCTTGGGGTCATTGTACATTTGGAAGACCCATTTGCGACCAAGATTAAACTTCCTGACTGATGCCTTGAGATGTTGCTTCAGTATATCCACATAATTTCCCTACCTCATGTTGCCATCTATTTTGTGAACAGCACCAGTCCCTTCTGCAGCAAAGAACCCCCACAACATGATGCTGCCTCCCCGTGCTTCACGGTTGGGATGGTGTTCTTCGGCTTGCAAGCCTCCCCCTTTTTCCTCCAAACATAACGATGGTCATTATGGCCAAACAGTTTCATCAGACCAGAGGACATTTCTCCAAAAAGTATGATCTTTGTCCCCATGTGCAGTTGCAAAGTGTAGTCTGGCTTTTTTATGGCGGTTCTGGAGCGGTTTTGGAACAGTGGCTTCTTCCTTGCTGAGTGGCCTTTCAGATTATGTTGATATAGGACTTGTTTTACTCTATATATAGATACTTTTGTACCTGTTTCCTCCAGCATCTTCACAAGGTCCTTTGCTGTTGTTCTGGGATTGATTTTGCACTATTCGCACCAAAGTATGTTCATCTCTAGGAGACAGAAGGTGTCTCCTTCCTGAGCGGTATGACGGCTGTGTGGTCCCATGGTGTTTATACTTGCATACTAGTGTTTATACAGATGAACGTGGTACCTTCAGGCGTTTGGAAATTGCTCCCAAGGATGAACCAGACTTGTGGTCTACAATGTTTTTTCTGAGGTCTTGGCTGTTTTCTTTTGATTTTCCCATGATGTCAAGCAAAGAGGCACTGAGTTTGAAGGTAGGCCTTGAAACACATCCACAGGTACACCTCCAATTGACTCAAATGATGTCAATTAGCCTATCAGAAGCTTCTAAAGCCATGACATAATATTCTGGAATTCTCTAAACTTTTTAAAGGCACAGTCAACATAGTGTATGTAAAACTCTGACCCACTGGAATTGTGATACAGCAAATTATAAGTGAAATAATCTGTCTGTAAACAATTGTTGGAAACATTATGTGTGTCATGCACAAAGTAGATGTCCTAACCGACTTGCCAAAACTATAGTTTGTTCACAAGAAATTTGTGGAGTGGTTGAAAAACGAGTTTTAATGACTCCAACCTAAGTGTAAATAAACTTCTGACTTCAACTGTAAATGCTTCTTGAGCTTAGTTGAACTATGATAGCCCATCAGAACCCAGAATATAAGCTTATTTGACTCAAATTCTTGTAAACAAAGTAAATTGAACCTTTATTTAACTGGGCAGGTCAGTAAAAGGGATATTTGTATCTACAATGACGGACTACACCGGCCGAACCCGGACAACGCTGGGCCAATTGTGTGCTCATGCTATAGAGACAAGTTAACAAACACTACGGGTAGTTTTGGACCGGACAAGACTACGTTATTCTCTGTACTCTCCCCACACTCACACCAACTTCACTAGACTACTGTATTCTCTGTACTCTCCCCACACTCACACCAACTTCACTAGACTACTGTATCTCTCCCTACATTCACAACAAATTCACTAGACTACTGTAGACTCTGTATCTCTCCCCACACTCACACCAACTTCACTAGACTACTGTAGACTCTGTATCTCTCCCCACACTCACACCAACTTCACTAGACTACTGTAGACTCTGTCTCTCCCTACACTCACACCAACTTCACTAGACTACTGTAGACTCTGTATCTCTCCCCACACTCACACCAACTTCACTAGACTACTGTAGACTCTGTATCTCTCCCCACACTCACACCAACTTCACTAGACTACTGTAGACTCTGTCTCTCCCTACACTCACACCAACTTCACTAGACTACTGTAGACTCTGTATCTCTCCCCACACTCACACCAACTTCACTAGACTACAGTACTCTCCCCCACACTCACACCAACTTCACACTCAGCAGAAACAGAATTGAACTGTATAATTGATTTTCAATAAATTCTAGATCTTTTTTCTCCATAATTCCATTATGTTCTGTATTCAAAATGACAGAAGACTTCCTGTAGGCCTGTTATTCAATCATACTGACTGACCCATCTGTTATACAATCATACTGACTGACCCATCTGTCTCTACAATCATACTGACTGACCCATCTGTTATACAATCATACTGACTGACCCATCTGTTATACAATCATACTGACTGACCCATCTGTTATACAATCATACTGACTGACCCATCTGTTATACAATCATACTGACTGACCCATCTGTTATACAATCATACTGACTGACCCATCTGTCTATATAATTGTACTGACTGACCCATGTCTCTCTATCTATACAATTTATTAGTGTTCAGTAGAAGATGCATATTTAGCTGACACGCACTGAACCAAGTATCCTGTTTCAGTTCAGACCAGAAAGATTCAAGTAAAGAGAGACGTCTCTTTTTAATTAACTCTCACTTCCCCGTTCTGTCATGAGAACTTTGTATGATGCAAATGACTGCAACTTTTCTAAGAACAAACATTGCAGCGCTCTTCTCTCATTGTCATTCTCAAAATGTTTGTAATAACTTGAAGCCAGAGTTCACAGTACTGAACAGAGTTACTGGTGGAAACAGGGAGGGACTGACAGTAACTGAACTGGCACGCAAATAACAAACATTTTCATTAAAAAACAGAATCACTTTTAAATGTCTGCTCAGAGAAGTGAATGAATGAATAAATAAATTAATGAATTTATGAATAAATTAATTGAAACAAACTAAAGTTACCACCCAGCAAACATGACCCCATTTGCCCCATGTGGGCACGGGCTCGTCCACACCAAGCTCACATCAACCCCACACCAGCCCAACGGGTTAGTCCACACCAACCCAACGGGTTAATCCACACCAACCCAACGGGTTAATCCACACCAGCCCAACGGGTTAGTCCACACCAGCCCAACGGGTTAGTCCACACCAACCCAACGGGCTAATCCACACCAAGCCCACACCAACCCACGGGCTAATCCACACCAAGCCCACACCAACCCAACGGGCTAATCCACACCAAGCCCACACCAACCCAACGGGCTAATCCACACCAAGCCCACACCAACCCAACGGGCTAATCCACACCAAGCCCACACCAACCCAACGGGCTAATCCACACCAAGCCCACACCAACCCAACGGGCTAGTCCACACCAAGCCCACACCAACCCAACGGGCTAATCCACACCAAGCTCCCACACCAACCCAACGGGCTAATCCACACCAAGCCCCACACCAACCCAACGGGCTAATCCACACCAAGCCCCACACCAACCCAATGGGCTAATCCACACCAAGCCCACACCAACCCAACAGGCTAATCCACACCAAGCCCACACCAACCCAACGGGCTAATCCACACCAAGCCCACTTCAACCCAACAGGCTAGTCCACACCAAGCCCACACCAACCCAACAGGCTAATCCACACCAAGCCCACACCAACCCAACAGGCTAGTCCACAACAAGCCCACATAAAGCCCACATCAGCCCAACGGGTTAGTCCACACCAACCCAACAGGCTAATCCACACCAAGCCCACACCAACCCAACAGGCTAATCCACACCAAGCCCACTTCAACCCAACAGGCTAATCCACACCAAGCCCACACCAACCCAACGGGCTAATCCACACCAAGCCCACTTCAACCCAACAGGCTAATCCACACCAAGCCCACATCAGCCCAATGGGCTAATCCACACCAATCCCACATAAAGCCCACACCAACCCAACAGGCTAATCCACACCAAGCCCACATAAAGCGCACTTCAGCCCAACGGGCTAATCCACACCAAGCCCCACACCAACCCAACAGGCTAATCCACACCAAGCCCACATAAAGCCCACACCAACCCAACAGGCTAATCCACACCAAGCCCACACCAACCCAACAGGCTAATCCACACCAAGCCCACATAAAGCCCACACCAACCCAACAGGCTAATCCACACCAAGCCCACACCAACCCAACGGGCTAATCCACACCAAGCCCACTTCAACCCAACAGGCTAATCCACACCAAGCCCACTTCAGCCCAACGGGCTAATCCACACCAACCCAACAGGCTAATCCACACCAAGCACCACACCAACCCAACAGGCTAATCCACACCAAGCCCACATAAAGCCCCACCAACCCAACAGGCTAATCCACACCAACCCAACAGGCTAATCCACACCAACCCAACAGGCTAATCCACACCAACCCAACAGGCTAATCCACACCAACCCAACAGGCTAATCCACACCAACCCAACAGGCTAGTCCACACCAACCCAACAGGCTAGTCCACACCAACCCAACAGGCTAATTCACACCAACCCAACAGGCTAATCCACACCAACCCAACAGGCTAATCCACACCAACCCAACAGGCTAATCCACACCAACCCAAAAGGCTAATCCACACCAACCCAACAGGCTAATCCACACCAACCCAACAGGCTAATCCACACCAACCCAACAGGCTAATCCACACCAACCCAACAGGCTAGTCCACACCAACCCAACAGGCTAATCCACACCAACCCAACAGGCTAATCCACACCAACCCAACAGGCTAATCCACACCAACCCAACAGGCTAATCCACACCAACCCAAAGGCTAATCCACACCAACCCAACAGGCTAATCCACACCAACCCAACAGGCTAATCCACACCAACCCAACAGGCTAATCCACACCAACCCAACAGGCTAATCCACACCAACCCAACAGGCTAATCCACACCAACTCAACAGGCTAGTCCACACCAACCCAACAGGCTAATCCACACCAACCCAACAGGTTAATCCACACCAACCCAACAGGCTAATCCACACCAACCCAACAGGCTAGTCCACACCAACCCAACAGGCTAATCCACACCAACCCAACAGGCTAATCCACACCAACACAACAGGCTAATCCACACCAACCCAACGGGTTAGTCCACACCAACCCAACAGGCTAATCCACACCAACCCAACGGGTTAGTCCACACCCAGTGCCAGCTTCTTCATAGTGTTGAGGCGGGGGCTCATTAGAATATTTTGGGGCATGGTTTGCACACAGTTCTTCTCCTCACCTGCCTTGGGGCCACCTGCCTTGGGGCCACCTGCCTTGGGGACCATCGTGGAGCCGATGAGCAAATTGCTTGTTTGCCGAATGTGGGCAGCCTACAGGGACCAATATTGCAGCCTTCATTATTTATAATTCTTCTAAATAAAAATGACTTTTTATATATCTGAATAAATTGTAAATAATAGCCACAGTCTGTGTATGGATTTAATAAGCAGTAATATGTCTGAAGGAGTTTTGCTGCAACAGTGAGGTATTAAAGATGAGGAGAAGAAATCTGAGGATCTCAGAAAGATTACCGAGAGAGTACAGCAATACAGGTATTCTTCTCATCAATATGGACACATCCTAATATCTGCATTTAAAAGTTGAAAGATACAGAGTTGAATTTAAGTGTAACTTATAAACGAGTTGGCTATGATGTAGAGAATTTAATTTAATCTGAACAGTTGTTGTATTTGATGTAATGTATCATATAGTATATCGTCCACTTTAATATCCTTCCTTTGATATGCAATTCTCCAGTAAATATATTCTGAGTATTTCAGAAAATAGCAGCGCTGCTGAACATCCTGGAGGAAACAGAGTTACAGAGAATTGAGGAAGAGGAACCTGAAGGGCACCATGTTGGTTCTTAGAAAGATATTCAGAGTGAATGAAGGAATAGAGGGGAGATTCCCCCGTCAATTGGCAATGGGTCTGATGGACCAGCTCTCTGTATAAAAGACAGGTCAGATCAGACCTCAGACATAGAACCAGAGCATCAGCTAGACTTCTGACACTGAACCAGACCAGAGCATCAGAGACCAGAACATCAGAAACCAGAACATCAGAGACCAGAACATCAGAGACCACAACATCAGAGACCAGCACATCAGAGACCAGAACATCAGAAAACATCTCAGACAATACAATCTTCAGCATCTCAACCATCTCTGAACCATGAAGACCCTGACTGCTCTACTCCTCCTGGGACTGCTCTGCTCCCTCCATACGACGTCTGCAGGTGTGTGTGTGTGTGTGTGTGTGTGTGTGTGTGTGTGTGTGTGTGTGTGTGTGTGTGCGTGTGTGTGTAGCAATACTGTTTAATACGCTGTTGGAGACACACCTGGAGCTCTTTATGTTAACTGTAGTTTATGATCATTTGTTTGCAGGTGTCATCGCGTTGGAAATGGCACCTGAATGCTGTATGACATTCAGCGCGAGGATCCCTCTTCAACAAGTGGTATCTCTCAGAGCAACCTCCAGTAGCTGCCCTCGCAAAGCACTGATGTAAGTAAGCATAGTCTACTGTAAACTGGAAACATCTGGGCTAGCCTGGTCCCAGATCTGTTTGTGACTTCACGTCAACTCCTTGTCATGCCAAACAGGACCAGGAGTGACAAGGAGTTGGTATGATAGCACAAACACACCTGGAACCAGGCTACATCCAGGCTACACTGTACAAGACAAGATGGAGCCGTTCATATGACAGACTGGATGTTCTGAGAGACAATGTGTTGTGTATCTGTTGCAGTTTCACCACAAAGAAAGGGAAGACATTTTGTGTTGACCCTTCTGAAGCCTGGGTCCAGAGTCATGTGACCAAGATTGAGAGCAGAACCCAATGATGTCATCAACCACCATCACCCCCTCACACCCCACCCCCTTGTTGGTGCACTAATAAGGGAATAGGTTGCCATTAGTGACGCAGACCTTGTCATGCATGTCTATATCCTATCTGAGATTGGTATGGATTAGGTTCAATGTAATGTACTAGGTTATTATCCTATCTGAGATTGGTATGGATTAGGTTCAATGTAATGTACTGGGTTATTATCCTATCTGAGATTGGTATAGATTAGGTTCAATGTAATGTACTGGGTTATTATCCTATCTGAGATTGGTATAGATTAGGTTCAATGTAATGTACTGGGTTATTATCCTATCTGAGATTGGTATAGATTAGGTTCAATGTAATGTACTAGGTTAATATCCTATCTGAGATTGGTATAGATTAGGTTCAATGTGATGTACTAGGTTAATATCCTATCTGAGATTGGTATAGAATAGGTTCAATGTGATGTACTAGGTTAATATCCTATCTGAGATTGGTATAGAATAGGTTCAATGTGATGTACTGGGTTAATATCCTATCTGAGATTGGTATAGAATAGGTTCAGTGTAATGTACTAGGTTTCGGATATACTAATTGTTTATTTTTCTAAAACTGTAAACATATTTGACATGTAACCTATTTAATATTTTATAAAGCCTTTGAAGATTTCAAACATCCTGTGAAAGATTGGTTCATATTATTCAATTAATGTATTAATGTGTTGTAACTCGGTCTATTCTACTGATATATATATATATATATATATATTAATGGGTTGTAACTCGGTCTATTCTGCTATACTGATATAGATATTGATGGGTTTTAACTCGGTCTATTCTACTGATATATATATATATATTAATGGGTTGTATCTAGGTCTAATCTACTATACTGATATAGATATTGATGGGCTGTAACTAGGTCTATTCTACTGATGTAGATATTGATGGGCTGTAACTAGGTCTATTCTACAATACTGATATATATATTACTGGGTTGTAACTAGGTCTATTCTACTGATATATATATTACTGGGTTGTAACTAGGTCTATTCTACTGATATAGATATCGATGGGTTGTAACTAGGTCTATTCTACTGATGTAGATATTAATGGGTTATAACTAGGTCTATTCTACTGATGTAGATATTAATGGGTTGTAACTAGGTCTATTCTACTGATGTAGATATTAATGGGTTGTATCTAGGTCTATTCTACTATACTGATGTATATATTAATGGGTTGTAACTAGGTCTATTCTACTGATATAGATATTAATGGGTTGTAACTAGGTCTATTCTACTGATATAGATATAAATGGGTTGTAACTAGGTCTATTCTACTGATATATATATTAATGGGTTGTAACTAGGTCTATTCTACTGATATAGATATTAATGGGTTGTAACTAGGTCTATTCTACTGATGTAGATATTAATGGGTTGTATCTAGGTCTATTCTACTGTACTGATATATATATTACTGGGTTGTAACTAGGTCTATTCTACTGTACTGATATATATATTACTGGGTTGTAACTAGGTCTATTCTACTGATATAGATATAAATGGGTTGTAACTAGGTCTATTCTACTGATATATATATTAATGGGTTGTAACTAGGTCTATTCTACTGATATAGATATTAATGGGTTGTAACTAGGTCTATTCTACTATACTGATATAGATATTAATGGGTTGTAACTAGGTCTATTCTACTGATATACATATTAATGGGTTGTAACTAGGTCTATTCTACTGATATAGATATTAATGGGTTGTAACTAGGTCTATTCTACTGATATACATATGAATGGGTTGTAACTAGGTCTATTCTACTGATATATATATATATTAATGGGTTGTAATTAGGTCTATTCTACTGATATATATATTAATGTGTTGTAACTAGGTCTATTCTACTGATATATATATTACTGGGTTGTAACTAGGTCTATTCTACTGAAGTAGATATTGATGGGTTGTAACTAGGTCTATTCTACTGATATAGATATTTATGGGTTGATGTAGATATTGTATTTTTCAACTATACTGTCAACTGTTGTGCATCTGTTGTTATTTTAATAAATGAAGACTTCTGAAGAATTCTATGATATTCATTGTAGTGTCAGGTTTAAGTGCCTTTAAACGGGGTACAGTTGTAGGTGTCAAGCGCACCGGTCTGACTTTGTCGAGGACTGCCACTCTGTTGGATCTTCCTTGCTCAAAGGTTTCCTGTGTTATATCATGAATGGTCCAACGAACATCCAGCCAACTTCACACAACTGTGGGAAAAATTGGAGTCAACATGTGGAACGCTTTCAACACAATGTTTTCCTCAATCCGCTCCACAATAATCTCCAACACTGCTGGGATTTTCATGCTCAACAGTTTCCCGTGTGTATCAACAAAGGTCCACCATCCAAATCACACAACTGTGGGAAGCATAGGAGTCAACATGGACCAGTATCCCTGTGGGAAGCATAAGAGTCAACATGGACCAGTATCCCTGTGGGAAGCATAGGAGTCAACATGGACCAGTATCCCTGTGGGAAGCATAGGAGTCAACATGGACCAGTATCCCTGTGGGAAGCACAGGAGTCAACATGGACCAGTATCCCTGTGGGAAGCATAAGAGTCAACATGGACCAGTATCCCTGTGGGAAGCATAGGAGTCAACATGGACCAGTATCCCTGTGGGAAGCATAGGAGTCAACATGGACCAGTATCCCTGTGGGAAGCATAGGAGTCAACATGGACCAGTATCCCTGTGGGAAGCTATGGACACCTAGTGTTCATGCCACGTCGAGGCTGTTCTGAAGGAAGTACAATGTTGAAAGAGCTGCAAAACCTGGACCCGTACAAATCAGCTGGGCTTGACAATCTGGACCCTCTATTTCTGAAACTATCCGCCGCCATTGTCGCAACCCCTATTACCAGCCTGTTCAACCACTCTTTCATATCGTCTGAGATCCCCAAGGATTGGAAAGCTGCCGCAGTCATCCCCCTCTTCAAAGGGGAGACACCCTGGACCCAAACTGTTTCAGACCTATATCCATCCTGCACTGCCTATCTAAGGTCTTGAAAGCCAAGTCAACAAACAGGTCACTGACCATCTCGAATCCCACCGTACCTTCTCCGCTGTGCAATCTGGTTTCCGAGCCGGTCACGGGTGAACCTCAGCCATGCTCAAGGTACTAAACGATATCATAACGGCCATCGATAAAAGACAGTACTGTGCAGCCGTTTTCATCGACCTTGCCAAGGCTTTCGACTCTGTCAATCACCATATTCTTATCGGCAGACTCAGTAGCCTTGGTTTTTCTGATGACTGCCTTGCCTGGTTCACCAACTACTTTGCAGACAGAGTGCAGTGTGTCAAATCGGAGGGCATGCTGTCCGGCCCTCTGGCCGTCTCTATGGGGGTGCCACAGGGTTCAATTCTTGGGCCGACTTCTCTGTATATATCAATGATGTTGCTCTTGCTGCAGGCGATTCCCTGATCCACCTCTACGCAGACGACACCATTCTATATACTTCCGGCCCGTCCTTGGACACTGTGTTATCTAACCTCCAACCAAGCTTCAATGCCATACAACACTCCTTCCGTGGCCTCCAACTGCTCTTAAACGCTAGTAAAACCAAATGTATGCTTTTCAACCGTTCGCTGCCTGCACCTGCACGCCTGACTAGTATCACCACCCTGGATGGTTCTGACCTTGAATATGTGGACATCTATAAATACCTAGGTGTCTGGTTAGACTGTAAACTCTCCTTCCAGACTCATATCAAACATCTCCAATCGAAAATCAAATCCAGAATCGGCTTTCTATTCCGCAACAAAGCCTCCTTCACTCATGCCGCCAAACTTCCCCTAGTAAAACTGACTATCCTACCGATCCTCGACTTCGGCGACGTCATCTACAAAATAGCTTCCAACACTCTACTCAGCAAACTGGATGCAGTTTATCACAGTGCCATCCATTTTGTCACTAAAGCACCTTATACCACCCACCACTGCGACTTGTATGCTCTAGTCGGCTGGCCCTCGCTACATATTCGTCGCCAGACCCACTGGTTCCAGGTCATCTACAAGTCCATGCTAGGTAAAGCTCCGCCTTATCTCAGTTCACTGGTCATGATGGCAACACCCACCCGTAGCACGCGCTCCAGCAGGTGTATCTCACTGATCATCCCTAAAGCCAACACCTCATTTGGCCGCCTTTCGTTCCAGTTTTCTGCTGCCTGTGACTGGAACGAATTGCAGAAATCGCTGAAGTTGGAGACTTTTATCTCCCTCACCAACTTCAAACATCTGATATCTGAGCAGCTAACCGATCGCTGCAGCTGTACATAGTCTTATCGGTAAATAGCCCACCCAATTTTACCTACCTCATCTCCATACTGTTTTTATTTATTTACTTTTCTGCTCTTTTGCACATCAATATCTCTACCTGTACATGACCATCTGATCATTTATCACTCCAGTGTTAATCTGCAAAATTGTAATTATTCGCCTACCTACTCATGCCTTTTGCACACAGTGTATATAGACCCTTTTTATCTACTGTGTTATTGACTTGTTAATTGTTTACTAAATGTGTAACTCTGTGTTGTCTGTTCACACTGCTATGCTTTATCTTGGCCAGGTCGCAGTTGCAAATGAGAACTTGTCTTTATTTAGTATGGTCAGGGTGTGAGTTGTCTTTATTTAGTATGGTCTGGGCATGAGTTGGGTGGGCAGTCTGTTTGTTTTGTCTTTATTTAGTATGGTCAGGGCGTGAGTTGGGTGGGCAGTCTGTTTGTTTTGTCTTTATTTAGTATGGTCAGGGCGTGAGTTGGGTGGGCAGTCTGTTTGTTTTGTCTCTATTTAGTCTGGTCAGGGCGTGAGTTGTCTTTATTTAGTCTGGTCAGGGCGTGAGTTGTCTTTATTTAGTATGGTCAGGGTGTGAGTTGTCTTTATTTAGTATGGTCAGGGCGTGAGTTGTCTTTATTTAGTATGGTCAGGGCGTGAGTTGGGTGGGCAGTCTGTTTGTTTTGTCTCTATTTAGTCTGGTCAGGGCGTGAGTTGTCTTTATTTAGTCTGGTCAGGGCGTGAGTTGTCTTTATTTAGTATGGTCAGGGCGTGAGTTGTCTTTATTTAGTATGGTCAGGGCGTGAGTTGTCTTTATTTAGTATGGTCAGGGCGTGAGTTGTCTTTATTTAGTATGGTCAGGGCGTGAGTTGTCTTCATTTAGTATGGTCAGGGTGTGAGTTGTCTTTATTTAGTATGGTCAGGGCGTGAGTTGTCTTCATTTAGTATGGTCAGGGCGTGAGTTGGGTGGGCAGTCTGTTTGTTTTGTCTTTATTTAGTATGGTCAGGGCGTGAGTTGTCTTTATTTAGTCTGGTCAGGGCGTGAGTTGTCTTTATTTAGTATGGTCAGGGCGTGAGTTGGGTGGGCAGTCTGTTTGTTTTGTCTTTATTTAGTATGGTCAGGGCGTGAGTTAGGTGGGCAGTCTGTTTGTTTTGTCTTTATTTAGTATGGTCAGGGTGTGAGTTGTATTTATTTAGTCCGGTCAGGGCGTGAGTTGGGGTGGGCAGTCTGTTTGTTTTGTCTTTATTTAGTCCGGTCAGGGCGTGAGTTGGGTGGGCAGTCTGTTTGTTTTGTCTTTATTTAGTCCGGTCAGGGAGTGAGTTGGGTGGGCAGTCTGTTTGTTTTGTCTTTATTTAGTATGGTCTGGGTGTGAGTTGTCTTTATTTAGTATGGTCTGGGCGTGAGTTGGGGTGGGCAGTCTGTTTGTTTTGTCCTTATTTAGTATGGTCTGGGTGTGAGTTGTCTTTATTTAGTATGGTCTGGGCGTGAGTTGGGGTGGGCAGTCTGTTTGTTTTGTCTTTATTTAGTCCGGTCAGGGCGTGAGTTGGGTGGGCAGTCTGTTTGTTTTGTCTTTATTTAGTATGGTCAGGGCGTGAGTTGTCTTCATTTAGTATGGTCAGGGCGTGAGTTGGGTGGGCAGTCTGTTTGTTTTGTCTTTATTTAGTCCGGTCAGGGCGTGAGTTGGGTGGGCAGTCTGTTTGTTTTGTCTTTATTTAGTATGGTCTGGGTGTGAGTTGTCTTTATTTAGTATGGTCTGGGCGTGAGTTGGGGTGGGCAGTCTGTTTGTTTTGTCCTTATTTAGTATGGTCTGGGTGTGAGTTGTCTTTATTTAGTATGGTCTGGGCGTGAGTTGGGGTGGGCAGTCTGTTTGTTTTGTCTTTATTTAGTCCGGTCAGGGCGTGAGTTGGGTGGGCAGTCTGTTTGTTTTGTCTTTATTTAGTATGGTCAGGGCGTGAGTTGTCTTCATTTAGTATGGTCAGGGCGTGAGTTGGGTGGGCAGTCTGTTTGTTTTGTCTTTATTTAGTATGGTCTGGGTGTGAGTTGTCTTTATTTAGTATGGTCAGGGTGTGAGTTGTCTTTATTTAGTATGGTCAGGGCGTGAGTTGTCTTCATTTAGTATGGTCAGGGCGTGAGTTGGGTGGGCAGTCTGTTTGTTTTGTCTTTATTTAGTATGGTCAGGGGCGTGAGTTGTCTTTATTTAGTATGGTCAGGGCGTGAGTTGTCTTTATTTAGTATGGTCAGGGCGTGAGTTGGGTGGGCAGTCTGTTTGTTTTGTCTTTATTTAGTATGGTCAGGGCGTGAGTTAGGTGGGCAGTCTGTTTGTTTTGTCTTTATTTAGTATGGTCAGGGTGTGAGTTGTATTTATTTAGTCCGGTCAGGGCGTGAGTTGGGGTGGGCAGTCTGTTTGTTTTGTCCTTATTTAGTATGGTCTGGGTGTGAGTTGTCTTTATTTAGTATGGTCAGGGCGTGAGTTGTCTTTATTTGGTATGGTCAGGGCGTGAGTTGTCTTTATTTAGTATGGTCAGGGCGTGAGTTGTCTTTATTTAGTATGGTCAGGGCGTGAGTTGTCTTTATTTAGTATGGTCAGGGCGTGAGTTGTCTTCATTTAGTATGGTCAGGGTGTGAGTTGTCTTTATTTAGTATGGTCAGGCGTGAGTTGTCTTCATTTAGTATGGTCAGGGCGTGAGTTGGGTGGGCAGTCTGTTTGTTTTGTCTTTATTTAGTATGGTCAGGGCGTGAGTTGTCTTTATTTAGTATGGTCAGGGCGTGAGTTGTCTTTATTTAGTATGGTCAGGGCGTGAGTTGGGTGGGCAGTCTGTTTGTTTTGTCTTTATTTAGTATGGTCAGGGCGTGAGTTAGGTGGGCAGTCTGTTTGTTTTGTCTTTATTTAGTATGGTCAGGGTGTGAGTTGTATTTATTTAGTCCGGTCAGGGCGTGAGTTGGGTGGGCAGTCTGTTTGTTTTGTCTTTATTTAGTCCGGTCAGGGCGTGAGTTGGGTGGGCAGTCTGTTTGTTTTGTCTTTATTTAGTATGGTCTGGGTGTGAGTTGTCTTTATTTAGTATGGTCTGGGCGTGAGTTGGGGTGGGCAGTCTGTTTGTTTTGTCCTTATTTAGTATGGTCTGGGTGTGAGTTGTCTTTATTTAGTATGGTCTGGGCGTGAGTTGGGGTGGGCAGTCTGTTTGTTTTGTCTTTATTTAGTCCGGTCAGGGCGTGAGTTGGGTGGGCAGTCTGTTTGTTTTGTCTTTATTTAGTATGGTCAGGGCGTGAGTTGTCTTCATTTAGTATGGTCAGGGCGTGAGTTTGGTGGGCAGTCTGTTTGTTTTGTCTTTATTTAGTCCGGTCAGGGCGTGAGTTGGGTGGGCAGTCTGTTTGTTTTGTCTTTATTTAGTATGGTCTGGGTGTGAGTTGTCTTTATTTAGTATGGTCTGGGCGTGAGTTGGGGTGGGCAGTCTGTTTGTTTTGTCCTTATTTAGTATGGTCTGGGTGTGAGTTGTCTTTATTTAGTATGGTCTGGGCGTGAGTTGGGGTGGGCAGTCTGTTTGTTTTGTCTTTATTTAGTCCGGTCAGGGCGTGAGTTGGGTGGGCAGTCTGTTTGTTTTGTCTTTATTTAGTATGGTCAGGGCGTGAGTTGTCTTCATTTAGTATGGTCAGGGCGTGAGTTGGGTGGGCAGTCTGTTTGTTTTGTCTTTATTTAGTATGGTCAGGGTGTGAGTTGTCTTTATTTAGTATGGTCAGGGCGTGAGTTGTCTTTATTTAGTATGGTCAGGGCGTGAGTTGTCTTTATTTAGTGTGGTCAGGGCGTGAGTTGTCTTTATTTAGTATGGTCAGGGCGTGAGTTGGGTGGGCAGTCTGTTTGTTTTGTCTTTATTTAGTATGGTCAGGGCGTGAGTTGTCTTTATTTAGTCTGGTCAGGGCGTGAGTTGTCTTTATTTAGTATGGTCAGGGCGTGAGTTGTATTTATTTAGTCCGGTCAGGGCGTGAGTTGGGGTGGGCAGTCTGTTTGTTTTGTCCTTATTTAGTATGGTCTGGGTGTGAGTTGTCTTTATTTAGTCCGGTCAGGGCGTGAGTTGGGGTGGGCAGTCTGTTTGTTTTGTCTTTATTTAGTCCGGTCAGGGCGTGAGTTGGGTGGGCAGTCTGTTTGTTTTGTCTTTATTTAGTCCGGTCAGGGCGTGAGTTGGGTGGGCAGTCTGTTTGTTTTGTCTTTATTTAGTATGGTCTGGGTGTGAGTTGTCTTTATTTAGTATGGTCTGGGCGTGAGTTGGGGTGGGCAGTCTGTTTGTTTTGTCCTTATTTAGTATGGTCTGGGTGTGAGTTGTCTTTATTTAGTATGGTCTGGGCGTGAGTTGGGGTGGGCAGTCTGTTTGTTTTGTCTTTATTTAGTCCGGTCAGGGCGTGAGTTGGGTGGGCAGTCTGTTTGTTTTGTCTTTATTTAGTATGGTCAGGGCGTGAGTTGTCTTCATTTAGTATGGTCAGGGCGTGAGTTGGGTGGGCAGTCTGTTTGTTTTGTCTTTATTTAGTCCGGTCAGGGCGTGAGTTGGGTGGGCAGTCTGTTTGTTTTGTCTTTATTTAGTATGGTCTGGGTGTGAGTTGTCTTTATTTAGTATGGTCTGGGCGTGAGTTGGGGTGGGCAGTCTGTTTGTTTTGTCCTTATTTAGTATGGTCTGGGTGTGAGTTGTCTTTATTTAGTATGGTCTGGGCGTGAGTTGGGGTGGGCAGTCTGTTTGTTTTGTCTTTATTTTGTCCGGTCAGGGCGTGAGTTGGGTGGGCAGTCTGTTTGTTTTGTCCTTATTTAGTATGGTCAGGGTGTGAGTTGTCTTTATTTAGTATGGTCTGGGCGTGAGTTGGGGTGGGCAGTCTGTTTGTTTTGTCTTTATTTAGTCCGGTCAGGGCGTGAGTTGGGTGGGCAGTCTGTTTGTTTTGTCCTTATTTAGTATGGTCAGGGCGTGAGTTGTCTTTATTTAGTCCGGTCAGGGCGTGAGTTGGGTGGGCAGTCTGTTTGTTTTGTCCTTATTTAGTATGGTCTGGGCGTGAGTTGGGTGGGCAGTCTATGTTTGTTTTTCTATGTTTGTTTTTGTGTTCAGCCTAGTATGGTTCTCAATCAGAAGCGGGTGTCGTTAGTTGTCTCTGATTGAGAATCATACTTAGGTAACCTGGGTTTCACTGTTGGTTTGTGGATGTTTGTTTCCGTGTGAGTTTTTGTCGCCACATGGTACTGGTTGGTTTTCATTTCCATCACATCGTTTAGTGTTTTGTATTTCAGTGTTCAGTTTTTTAATAAATCGTCATGAACACTTACCACGCTACATCTTGGTCCGATCCTTACTCCTCTTCAGGCGAAGAGGAAATCTATCGTTACAAATGGTTTATTCTCTTTAATATAGTATTTGTTCTATCCATAGCAGAAAAGAGCCTCCATGCCACTCAGTGCAATTATAGCTCTGACCCCAGGCCAGTGCAGCTCCATACTGACCAACACATCTCACAGCACAACACCAGTGCCAAACTGACCTGGAGTCAGTCTCTGTATCACATCTGACATCAGCTTATTTGAAAACAGGGGAGTGGAGCTGGGTGGGGAGCGGGCAAGGATTTCTGGGGGCAGTTCTAGGAGGCAATATCACACCTCACAGCTTGGATCCGATACGCTGTGTGTGACTGGGGCCAAGCAACGCTAGAACCCACGTTGTGAAAGATTTAGGTTTAATCCAAGAGTGTTGTGTGTGTGTTGCAAGTTGACTTCTTGCTCCAGTATGGCTGTAGACTTGGAGGCAGATCGTTTCTGCCACGAAAGGGTCACAAGTTGAGGTAACAAAGGTTTTCCTGGACGGCAAAGAAGGAATAGAGACACGATCAAAAGAATGGAAGTCTGGGCTTGTTACACTCTGGGTGTTTCTGTGCAGGTATGTGTGTGTGGACAGGTGTGAGAGTGTACAGGTCAGGGTTCAGCCCAGGATTATTTAACAAGGTGGTGCAGCTGAGCAGCTGTTGAAAACACCTGTAACTGACATTTCCTGCAATCTACTCATGAATATTGAAGAATGTTATTTTACATAATGGGCCTTCCTCTGACACCCGAACGGACCAAAAGTTGTGATATTTAGCCCACAGCCTAAAAGGTCTATAACTCTGTGAACTGTAACCAACAACCTAACAGGGGGCAGGGGCAGCAAAGGTAGCCTAGTGGTTAGAGCGTTGGACTTGTAACCGAAAGGTTGCAAGTTCATATCCCGAGCTGACAAGGTACAAATCTGCCCCTGAACAGGCAGTTAACCCACTGTTCCTAGGCCGTCGTTGAAAATAAAATTTGTTCTTAACTGACTTGCCTAGTTAAATAAAGGTAAGATTAAAAAAATAACTCTGAACCTTAACCAACCACCTAACTGGGGCCTGTTGCACAAAAGTAGAATTAAGACATCCGGGATAAATGACTCAGCTGAGCTCAATGAAGCCAAAACATGTGCGTCAGGCTTAATTGGTTGCACAAAGACCAAGCCAGGATGAGCAGACACGGATTCATTAAGCCAGGGAAACCAATCCTGGATAGGTGCGCGCTCACGGCTCACTCAAATAGACCCCGCCACAGATCACAGATTAACTGATTTACCATGGCAACTAGAGCCGCGTACTTTTCCCCGTCGGAAGCACAAATCCTCATGGAGGCATACGAGGAGGTAAAAGATTTAATAAAGAAGAAAGGCAACACCGCCACAGTGATAAAGCAAAGAGAAAAAGCGTGGCAAAGTATTGCAGACCGCCTGAATGCGTAAGTAGTGCACAATTACACACTCACCGCTCCGCTGAAACATCACAATTACAATTCAAATATTTAATTCACATCTCCAAAAATGCAGTTGTACTGTAATTATGAAACGGTTAAATTTTTAATTGAAATGCACTGCAGATATGAGTGAAATTGTGTAAAGTAACTCCATCACACTGTATAAAGCTATGATACATTTTTTGATATTTTTACTGAAAACAAGACAAAAATACCAAGTAATTTTTTGCAGTGTGACTCCATTAAATGTGTGTGTGTGTGTGTGTAGATTAAACATGAACGGGCCAAAACGGACATGGCAGCAGGTCAAAATCAAATACAAGAACATTCTGCAGAATTGGTATGGTCCCTGACTAATATTTAACAAAGCACAAGCATATATTGTACCCAGAAGGTGCCTGCTCACACATTGTCTGTACTGTTTTAGCAGTGAAAAAGAATACCCACAGACAAGGCACGGGTGGTGGGTCACCAAAGGCTGACCTTACCCCAGCAGAGGACATGGCCTTGGAGCTAAATAAAGGCAGGCCCGTCTTAGAGGGGATCCCTGGGGAAAGAGACGAGCATAGGTTCCTCCCAAGATGCCACCCGCTTCATTCAAGGTATGTCCTTCCATCTCTACATGGGATACAACCACATTCATATTGAATCAATTTGGACTGTCTGACTTTGGTTTACCTATTGCCTTGCAGTGTCTGGCAGCACTGTGTTCCTGTTAGAGCCACCAGCACAAGCACCAGACGATGCTGATCCAGTGAGTACTCCATCAAAGGCATACTGTAGGCCTGGCATGTCTTGTCTACTAGCTTCAATATGAATCCGATTTAAATGTGATAGGGTGAAGGCCCCAGTGCAGCAGCAACAGCACATGATGGAGACGATGATGATGAGGAGGAGACCATCTCTCTGGATTCCAGAAGGCATGAGGTATCATGTTAAGACTGTGAAAGTACTATTTACTCTACAATGGTGAGGAGTCCTCATCAAAATCAAAAAATCTAATTTATTTTACAGGACCCAGATGCTATACAGTGGGAAAACCAGCCTGGCAACATAGTGCGTATTAATAAAAGGACACCACATCCTGCCAAATTCCAGCTGCGCTAATTGTATTGTGTTCACAGAGCTCACAAGCTATCAGAAAGTTGTATGGCAACCACCTCCGGCGCCAAATAGAACTGGCAGACATAGACATTCAGTACAAGAAGAAAAAGATGGAAAATCTTGCACTGGAGTCTGAAATAAAAAAGAGGACAATTAGGAAACTGGACCTTGAAATAAAAAAACTTGAGAGGAGGTGAGATATGCCTTCAATGTACACTGTATGCTAACTGTAACACAAATGTATTAATCATTATTTTTCTTTCCTCCCCCAGCTCCAAGAAGATGACACAGCTCAAAATAAAAATTAGGTATATTCTCGTAAAGTCAAGTGAGCCATGACATATGAGCTCTTATTGTGAGCACACAGGACGGTGGCATCTTTCTAAGGTTTTATTTATTTTCCCAGCAATCAGTACAACCAAGTCATCGTTATAAGGCATCGCCCTCTTTTGCCCACCCCCAGCACCAGGTGTGGCCACTAGCCTATATGAAGGCCCAAAATTGTGTGTTCCTTTCTGCTCTGACAATGGCATGCCCATTCGTGCGAGATGTGGTGGATGAAGAAGCACTTGTGCTGAGGAGAGCCTTCAGGCGAGAAAGGGTCTTCAGGGACCGGTTGGACCCACTGGCCTTCCCTGATGACCATCTATATGAAAGATACCTGATGCCATCTGCAGAAAACCTGTATCTATGCAGACTACTGGGTCCCAGGATTAAGCACCGCACTGCACGGAGCCATGCACTGAGTGTGGAGCAAATGGTTTGTGTGGCCTTGCGCTTTTTTGCTAGTGGAGCCTTCCTGTACTCAGTGGGGGATGCAGAACAGCTGAACAAGGCCACAATTTGCCGCACAATAAGGAGTGTGTGTCTGGCTATCGAAGCATTAGCAGATGTCTTCATCTCCTTCCCTGGCCACAGAAGACTCTGTGACATCAAAGAGGAGTTCTATAGGATTGCAGGTAAGAGGATCTACAAATTACAGGACAACTGTTAACACATAGTAGGATACTCATTACTTTGTGTGACAGGTTTCCCCAATGTCATTGGTGCAGTGGACTGCACACACAAGGATAAAAGCCCCTCAGGTGCCCATGAGGCCGATTTTTGTGAATAGGAAATCCTTTCACAGCATTAATGTTCAGGTGAACATAACTTTTTGATATTGTCCATTGACGAACACTCTGCATTGCCAGTGATGTGCATTGATTGGTGTAATATTCCTCATCTTATGAGTTCAGATGGTCTGCAATGCTGACTGTGTGATCAGCAATGTTGTGGCAAAATGGCCTGGCTCAGTCCATGACTCCAGAATCTTTCGGGCCTCTGAAATCTATCAGTGCCTATCACAAGGTAAGCCACACAACCCCTATTTATAACCATCATGGCTGTGTCAAGAATATCACTGTGTTTATGAGGTAGTAATGATGAGATTTTGTGTTGACAGGTGAATTCTCTGGTGTGTTGCTGGGAGACAGGGGGTATGGCTGCCAGCCTTTTCTCCTGACACCTTTCACAGACCCCCAGGAAGCACAGCAGGCCTACAACCATGCCCATGCCAGGACCAGGGCCAGAGTTGAAATGACCTTTGGCCTCCTGAAGGCACGCTTTCACTGCCTTCACAAATTAAGGGTCAGCCCTGTTAGGGCATGTGATATTACTGTGGCTTGTGCGGTCCTCCACAATGTGGCCTGCCTGAGGAAGGAGAGGGCCCCCAGAGTGCCACCAGCCATGGACTGGGACAATCCGGCAATCTTCCCTGATGACGACAATGGTCGGCTGCTGAGGGACCAATATGTGTTGAATTATTTTAGTTAGTATGTGTGCTTTCAATTTTGGTTAAATATGTCCTGCGGTGGCAGAGGAATTTGGGTTTTTTGGGTTCGTTTTTGACGGAATTTGGCCTCTTATGATGTTTGTGCGGTATACTGTGTGTAATACAAGGCTGCAGGAGGCTACTGCATCCATTCATTTGTCTGTTCAGTTGATGTGTATGGATTTGTCCTGCATTTATTTTAGTGTGCAGACATGCAGGGTGTGTTATATACAGACCTTTGAATGTGTATGTATCATTTTGTATAATATGCTTGGATTCTGTGCTTTCCATCTTGTAGAGTCACTGTGACTTCAGTTTCGAAAGGAGCTGATGGTTTACCTGCTTTGTTTTGTCCTTATTCAATAAAGGAACATAATGTTACACATTGTGTTTTTATATTCATATGGAATGTGTATTTGTTTATATGACAGAGTACTAGGGCCACACTGAAGAAAAAGGATAAAGTCATACATTTATGAGGCTGGTTCTTTCTGCAGAAAAGCTACATATTGTTTTGATACTTATGACAATGTGATACTTAATATTCTGGCACATCAGCATGTCTTTGTTTATGAAACCATACTGAAGTACAATTTCACGAAATGCCCCACATCTGTCATTTTAACAACTGTCCTCCTTTAAAACAACTGGTTACAATATTATGACTTGTGTTTTTTTCCCCTCTGTGGCCCTAATATTCTATCATTTTATATATAGCCTTATAGTCTATGGGAAACTGTAAATTATCTAATGATAGCAACATCATCTAAAAATCATTTTTTATCCAAAATCATTGAAATTAATGATCACAAACGTTTAAATAATAACAGTGGGTCTAGTTATATGTGATAACAATGTATAGTGAGCAGTGAAATAACTATTGGTTTCCATTTGTGGTGACTGCTGACTGACATTAGGGATGAGATTAAATAGATCCTGGAATTTAGCCTGGTCTGGAGCAGGCTAGCTCCAGAGAATAAATCTCCATGGTAATTTATACCATAACATATCCTCCTGCCCCCTATCCATCTTTAGTGCAACCAGATTACGGATCAATTGAGCCAGGATCACCAAGATATCCTGGCTTAATCCCATATCCTAGTTTTGTGCAACAGGCCCCTGGTCTGTAACTCTGAACATTTACCAACAAACTATTTTGATATCTTTCAAGAATGTCAGAACCAATGCATAATGTACATATGAATGCTGAGCAAGCAATTCTACACAAGTTGTTATTGTCAGCAATGAAGAAGTGAGTCCTACTTTTGACCAGAGAAGAGGAACAGAAATTGAGGGAAGGGCTTTTCATGGTTGAGTTGTTATGTAATAGCTGTTTATATATAATGAGAGAACAGAACTCAGACATAGAAGACCAGAACATCAGAGACCAGAACATCAGAGAATATCTCAGACAATACAATCTTCAGCATCTCAACCATCTCTGAACCATGAAGACCCTGACTGCTCTACTCCTCCTGGGACTGCTCTGCTCCCTCCATACAACGTCTGCAGGTGTGTGTGTGTGTGTGTGTGTGTGTGTGTGTGTGTGTGTGTGTGTGTGTGTGTGTGTGTGTGTGTGTGTGTGTGTGTGTGTGTGTGTGTGTGTGTGTGTGTGTGTGTGTGTGTGTGTGTGTGTGTGTGTGTGTGTTGGGGAGTGGATGACTACCCATATTGTGTAATACGCTGGAGCTCTTTATGTTAACTGTAGTTTATGATCATTTGTTTGCAGGTGTCGTTAAGTTGGAAATGGCACCTGAATGCTGTATGAAATTCAGCGCGAGGATCCCTCTTCAACATGTAGTTTCTCTCAGAACAACCTCCAGTAGCTGCCCTCGCAAAGCACTGCTGTAAGTAAGCATAGTCTACTGTAAACTGTAAACATCTGGGCTAGCCTGGTCCCAGATCTGTTTGTGGCTTCACGTCAACTCAGTGTCATAACAAACACAACCAGGAGTGACAAGGAGTTGGTATGATAGCACAAACACACCTGGAACCAGGCTACATCCAGGCTTCACTGTACAAGACAAGATGGAGCCGTTCATATGACAGACTGGATGTTCTGAGAGACAATGTGTTGTGTATCTGTTGCAGTTTCACCACAAAGAAAGGGAAGACATTTTGTGTTGACCCTTCTGAAGCCTGGGTCCAGAGTCATGTGACCAAGATTGAGAGCAGAACCCAATGATGTCATTGAGATTATAGAGGAGGTTCAATGTAATGTACTAGGTTAATATCCTATCTGAGATTGGTATGGATTAGGTTCAATGTAATGTACTAGGTTAATATCCTATCTGAGATTATAGAGGAGGTTCAATGTAATGTACTAGGTTAATATCCTATCTGAGATTGGTATGGGTTAGGTTCAATGTAATGTACTAGGTTAATATCCTATCTGAGATTGGTATGGATTAGGTTCAATGTAATGTACTAGGTTAATATCCTATCTGAGATTATAGAGGAGGTTCAATGTAATGTACTAGGTTAATATCCTATCTGAGATTATAGAGGAGGTTCAATGTAATGTACTAGGTTAATATCCTATCTGAGATTGGTATGGATTAGGTTCAATGTAATGTACTAGGTTAATACCCTATCTGAGATTGGTATGGATTAGGTTCAATGTAATGTACTGGGTTAATACCCTATCTGAGATTGGTATGGATTAGGTTCAATGTAATGTACTAGGTTAATACCCTATCTGAGATTGGTATGGATTAGGTTCAATGTAATGTACTGGGTTAATACCCTATCTGAGATTATAGAGGAGGTTCAATGTTATGTACTAGGTCTAGGATAAACTAATTTTTATTTGTCAATAACTGTAAACACATTTGATATATCCTGTGAAGGAGTGGTTCATGTTATTCAATTAATGAATTTACAGATATTCATTTTTTGTAACTAGATATTTTATACTGATATAGATATTAATGGTTTGTAACTAGATATTTTATACTGATATAGATATTAATGGTTTGTAACTAGGTCTATTCTACTAACACAGATATTGTATTTTCTACGATACTTTCAACCGGTCTGTCGTTTTATTAATTAATAAATGACGGCTTCTGAAGAATTCTCTGATATTCATTTTAACATTCGATTTTAGTGCCTCTAAATGGGGTATGATAGAGGGTGCCAAGCGCACCGGTTGGAGTGCGTCAAGAGCTGCCACTGCTGGATTTTCCATGCTCAACAGTTTCCAGTGTGTATCATTAATGGTCCACCACCTAAAGGACATCCAGCCAACTTGACACAACTGTGGGAAGCATTGGAGTCGACATGTGGAGGCGTTGTGGTGCCTTCTTCACGACAAATAAATAAATATTGAAGTATTTTATTTTACATAATGGCGCTGCCAGTCCACCAGGTGGCGCCGCTCGAACATTCTTTGGGCAGAACTCTGTATGTTACCTCCTCTCTGTCCATCATGTTGCATTGGATCCACTTATTGCCTTGGTGTCTGTGTTGGAGATGGTCTGTTCATTCAGCACCGGATCTGAGGGACACAGAACATGGTAGTCAGGAGACCACCTCATTCCAATTCACTCTTCATCAGTACAGGTCAAAGGTTAAAGGGACGGTGAGAGATTCACTCTTCATCAGTACAGGTCAAAGTTTAAAGGGATGGTGAGAGATTCACTCTTCATCAGTACAGGTCAAAGTTTAAAGGGACGGTGAGAGATTCACTCTTCATCAGTACAGGTCAAAGTTTAAAGGGATGGTGAGAGATTCACTCTTCATCAGTACAGGTCAAAGTTTAAAGGGATTGTGATAGATTCACTCTTCATCAGTACAGGTCAAAGTTTAAAGGGATTGTGAGAGATTCACTCTTCATCAGTACAGGTCAAAGTTTAAAGGGATTGTGAGAGATTCACTCTTCATCAGTACAGGTCAAGGTTTAAAGGGATGGTGAGAGATTCACTCTTCATCAGTACAGGTCAAGGTTTAAAGGGATTGTGAGAGATTCACTCTTCATCAGTACAGGTCAAAGTTTAAAGGGATTGTGAGAGATTCACTCTTCATCAGTACAGGTCAAAGTTTAAAGGGATTGTGAGAGATTCACTCTTCATCAGTACAGGTCAAGGTTTAAAGGGATTGTGAGAGATTCACTCTTCATCAGTACAGGTCAAAGTTTAAAGGGATTGTGAGAGATTCACTCTTCATCAGTACAGGTCAAAGTTTAAAGGGATGGTGAGAGATTCACTCTTCATCAGTACAGGTCAAAGTTTAAAGGGATTGTGAGAGATTCACTCTTCATCAGTACAGGTCAAAGTTTAAAGGGATGGTGAGAGATTCACTCTTCATCAGTACAGGTCAAAGTTTAAAGGGATGGTGAGACATTCACTCTTCATCAGTACAGGTCAAAGTTTAAAGGGATGGTGAGAGATTCACTCTTCATCAGTACAGGTCAAAGTTTAAAGGGATGGTGAGAGATTTCTGCAATAAAGTTCTCTGTTACAGTCAGATGAAAAAATGCTTAAAGGGATACTTCTGTATTTTTGCAATGATGTCCTTTATCTACTGCAGGCATGCTAGCAAATACCCATAGACTTCCAGTCATTGTGCTAACGCTAGTCAGCATTGGCTCGTGAAACTTCCTCTAACTTCCTTCATACTGGACACAGAAACAAGTTCAACTGACTATGGAGAAGTACAGTGTCTTGCAAAGGTATTCATCCCCTGTCACGCCTTGGTCTTAGTATTGCGTGTTTTAGTTTATTAGTTAGTCAGACCAGGGTGTGACATGGGGTTATTATGTATTGTATTTCCGTATTGGGGTTTGTAGTGTTTGGGTTGGTAGTTGATTAGGGGTGTGTGTGTGTGTTAATTAGGTTGGCTGCCTGAGGCGGTTCTCAATCAGAGTCAGGTGCTTCTCGTTGTCGCTGATTGGGAACCGTATTTAGGTAGCCTGTTTTTCGCCTTGTATTTCATGGGTGATTGTTCCTGTCTCTGTGTAGGTTGCACCAGTCAGGCTGTATTAGGTTTCGTTCTGTTTGTTGTTTTTTGTATTTATAGTTATTCGTGTATAGTTCGTTCGTTTTGTCTTCACATAATAAACATGAGTAACTTACACGCTGCATTCGGTCCGACTCTCCTTCAACAACAAAAGAACGACGTTACAGAATCACCCACCAAACACGGACCGAGCAGCGTGTCAACTGGCAGGAGCAGCGCAAAGAAGAGCCGCGCAAAGAGGAGCCTCGTTTTAAGGATTTCTGGACATGGGAGGAAATCCTGGACGGAAGAGGACCCTGGGCTAAACCAGAAGAGTGTAGCCGCCCTAAAGCGCAGCAGGCGAAGAGTAAACAGGAGCAGCGTGTCTACAGGCAGGAGCAGCGCAAACAGGAGCTACGAGAAACAACAGAAGCAGCTTCAGTGGGAGAGGCTACACCATTTGGAGAATTAGACATGGGAGGAGGAACTGGACGGAAAAGGACCCTGGGCTCAGCCTGGTGAATATCGCCTCCCCAAGGAGGAATTAGAAGTGGCTAAAGCGGAGAGGCGCAAATATGAGGAGGCAGCACGGCGATGTGGATGGAAGCCCGAAAAGCAGCCCCAAAAATGTTTTTGGGGGGCTATCAGGGGGAGTGGCTGAGTCAGGAGACAGACCTGAGTCAACTCTCCCTGTTTATTGTGAAGAGCCAAGGAGGAGGTCAGAACCAGTGTTGGAGGTGAGCGAAGCAGAGACTGTGAAGGAGTTAATGGGAAAATTGGAGGAGAGTTTAATGAGGGAGTTGCTAGTTTGGTGCTTTAGATATAATATTCGGCCGACGGAGCGTGTCGGGGATTTGATGGCACCTGGGTCAGCACTCCATACTAGTCCTGAGGTGCGTGTTAGTCAGCTGGTGGAAAGTGTGCCAGCCTCACGCACTAGGCCTCCTGTGTACCTACCTAGCCTTGCACGTCCTGTGCCAGTCCTGCATTCAGGCTCTCCAGTACACCTTCACGGTCCAGTCCATCCTGTGCCACCTTCACACACCAGTCCTCAGGTAGTAGCTCCTCACACCAGGCTTCCTGTGCCTGTCCTTTATCTAGAACCACCTCCACACCCCAGCCCTCCAGTAGCAGCTCCCCGCACTAGGCTTCCTGTGCGTGTCCTCGGCCCAATACCACCAGTGCCAGCACCACGCATCAGGCCTACAGTGCGCCTCGCCTGTTCAGCGCAGCCAGCGCTTTCTCCCTCTCCTGCGCTGTCGGAGTCTCCCGTCTGTTCAGCGGTTCTAGAGCCTTCCTCCTCTACAGCGCTGCCGGAGCCTCCTGTTTGTATAGAGCAGCCTGAGCTGCCAGTCTACATTGAGCAGCCAGAGCTGTCAGTTTGTATAGAGCAGCCTGAGCTGTCAGTCTACATTGAGCAGCCAGAGCTGTCAGTTTGCATAGAGCAGCCTGAGCTGCCAGTCTACCTTGAGCAGCCAGAGCTGTCAGTTTGCATAGATCAGCCTGAGCTGCTAGTCTGCATGGAGCAGCTAGTCTGCATGGAGCAGCCAGAGCTGCCAGTCTGCAAAGAGCTGCCAGTCTGCATGGAGTTGCCAGTCTGCATAGAGCTGCCAGTCTCCATGAAGCCGCCAGAGCTGTCAGTCAGTATGGAGCAGCCAGAGCCGCCAGTCAGCATGAAGCAGCCAGATCTTCCAGTCAGCCAGACTCTTCCAGATCTGCCAGTCGACCAGACTCTTCCAGATCTGCCAGTCAGCCAGACTCTTTCAGTCAGCCAGACTCTTCCAGTCAGCCAGACTCTTCCAGATCTGCCAGTCAGCCAGACTCTTCCAGTCAGCCAGACTCTTCCAGATCTGCCAGTCAGCCAGACTCTTCCAGATCTGCCAGTCAGCCAGACTCTTCCAGATCTGCCAGTCAGCCAGACTCTTCCAGATCTGCCAGTCAGCCAGACTCTTCCAGATCTGCCAGTCAGCCAGACTCTTCCAGATCTGCCAGTCAGCCAGACTCTTCCAGATCTGCCAGTCAGCCAGACTCTTCCAGATCTGCCAGTCAGCCAGACTCTTCCAGATCTGCCAGTCAGCCAGACTCTTCCAGATCTGCCAGTCAACCAGACTCTTCCAGATCTGCCAGTCAACCAGACTCTTCCAGATCTGCCAGTTAGCCAGACTCTTCCAGATCTGCCAGTCAACCAGACTCTTCCAGATCTGCCAGTCAACCAGACTCTTCCAGATCTGCCAGTCAACCAGACTCTTCCAGATCTGCCAGTCAACCAGACCCTTCCAGATCTGCCAGTCAACCAGACTATTCCAGATCCGCCAGTCAGCCAGGATCCGCCAGTCAGCCAGGATCCGCCAGTCAGCCAGGATCCGCCAGTCAGCCAGGATCCGCCAGTCAGCCAGGATCCGCCAGTCAGCCAGGATCTGCCAGATCCGCCAGTCAGCCAGGATCCGCCAGTCAGCCAGGATCCGCCAGTCAGCCAGGATCCGCCAGTCAGCCTGGATCTGCCGGATTCAACTTCCTGGCTGGGCTTTTTCTCAGTGCCGGGCTGCCTCTCAGTCCCGAGCTGCCCCTCAGTCCCGAGCTGCCCCTCAGTCCCGAGCTGCCCCTCAGTCCCGAGCTGCCCCTCAGTCCCGAGCTGCCCCTCTGTCCCGAGCTGCCCCTCTGTCCCGAGCTGCCCCTCAGTCCCGAGCTGCCCCTCAGTCCCGAGCTGCCTCAGTCCCGAGCTGCCCCTCAGTCACGAGCTGCTCCTTTGTTATGTAGGGTTCTGGGTGAGGACTATTCGGCCATGGTCGGCGGTTAGGGTGGATTATCCATGGACGCTAAGGGGAGGAACATTGACATTTAGGAAGTGGGGTCCACGTCCGGAGCCGGAACCGCCACCATGGACAGGCCCACCCGGACCCTCCCTATGGTTTTGAGGTGCGTTCGGGAGTCGCAACTTAGGGGGGGGGGGGTTCTGTCACGCCTTGGTCTTAGTATTGTGTGTTTTAGTTTATTAGTTAGTCAGACCAGGGTGTGACATGGGGTTATTATGTATTGTATTTCCGTATTGGGGTTTGTAGTGTTTGGGTTGGTAGTTGATTAGGGGTGTGTGTTAATTAGGTTGGCTGCCTGAGGCGGTTCTCAATCAGAGTCAGGTGCTTCTCGTTGTCGCTGATTGGGAACCGTATTTAGGTAGCCTGTTTTTCGCCTTGTATTTCGTGGGTGATTGTTCCTGTCTCTGTGTAGGTTGCACCAGTCAGGCTGTATTAGGTTTCGTTCTGTTTTTTTGTTGTTTGTATTTATAGTTATTCGTGTATAGTTCGTTCGTTTTGTCTTCACATAATAAACATGAGTAACTTACACGCTGCATTTCGGTCCGACTCTCCTTCAACAACAAAAGAACGCTGTTACATCCCCCTTGGCGTTTTTCCTATTTTGTTGCATTACAACATGTCATTTAAATAGATTTTAATTTGGATTTCATGTAATGGACGAACACAAAATAGTCCAAATTGGTTTAATAAAATTTAAAAATAACTTGTTTCAAGATTTTCCAAGAAATTAAAAACAGGAATCTGGTAGGTTCATTTATATTCACCCCGTTGCTATTTATCACCTAAATAAGATCTGATGACACCAATTACCTTCAGAAGTCACATAATTAGTCAAATAAAGTCCAACAAAGCCCTTTGAAATTAATTTAATTCAGAGAGAGCGAGAGGGAGAGAGAAAGAGAGAGGGAGAGGGTGAGAGAGAGAGAGAGAGAGACACAGAGAGACAGAGAGAGAGAGACATAGAGAGACAGAGAGAGGAGAGAGGGAGGGAGAGGGAGAGGGAAAAGAGAGAGAAAGAGAGAGAGAGAGAAGGAGGGAGAGAGAGAGAGGGTGGTGAGACAGAGAGAGAGAGAGGGGTTTTAGGCTGGGTTTCTGTACATCACTTTGAGATATCAGCTGATGTACGAAGGGCTATATAAATAAATTTGATTTGAATTGACATAGAGAGACAGAGAGGGAGATGGAGAGGAGAGAGAGAGGGAGGGAGAGGGAGAGGGGAAAGAGAGAGAGAGGGAGAGGGAAAAGAGAGAGAGAGGGAGAGGGAGAGAGAGAGAGAGAGGGTGAGGGAGGGAGAGGGAGAGAGGGAGAGAGAGAGAGAGAGAGAGAGAGAGACAGATAAATTGTATCATTACAATGCCTTAAAGTTACTCAGAAAACATGTTACATTGTATCAGAAAGTCAACCAAGTTGTTACTATCGTAAATATGTTTTTTTTTACCAGAGAAATAGTGATGTTTCTCACAGGTCAGATGCAATCATTTAAAGACTTCATACTGGCAGTGTTCAAGATAAAACTATTATGACATCACACAACAGAACACTACAACTGGAACGACACTCTCAGAAACGGTTGCACACAAAGAAATGTTCAAACCACCTTTTAAAATACCCTGTTTCTTAATGAACATGTTTGTTATTTTGCGTGCCAGTTCAGTTACTGTCAGTCCCTCCCTGTTTCCACCAGTAACTCTGTGCAGAACTGTGAACTCTGGCTTCAAGTTATTACAAACATTTTGAGAATGACAATGAGAGAAGAGCGCTGCAATGTTTGTTCTTAGAAAAGCTGCAGTCATTTGCATCATACAAAGTTCTGGTGACAGAATGGGGAAGTGAGAGTTAATTAAAAAGAGACGTCTCTCTTTACTTGAATCTTTCTGGTCTGAACTGAAACAGGATACTTGGTTCAGTGTGTGTCAGCTAAATATGCATCTTCTACTGAACACTAATACATTGTATAGATAGAGAGACATGGGTCAGTCAGTACAATTATATAGACAGATGGGTCAGTCAGTATGATTGTATAACAGATGGGTCAGTCAGTATGATTGTATAACAGATGGGTCAGTCAGTATGATTGTATAACAGATGGGTCAGTCAGTATGATTGTATAACAGATGGGTCAGTCAGTATGATTGTATAACAGATGGGTCAGTCAGTATGATTGTATAACAGATGGGTCAGTCAGTATGATTGTATAACAGATGGGTCAGTCAGTATGATTGTATAACAGATGGGTCAGTCTGTATGATTGTATAACAGATGGGTCAGTCAGTATGATTGTATAACAGATGGGTCAGTCAGTATGATTGTATAACAGATGGGTCAGTCAGTATGATTGTATAACAGATGGGTCAGTCAGTATGATTGTATAACAGATGGGTCAGTCAGTATGATTGTAGAGCCAGATGGGTCAGTCAGTATGATTGTATAACAGATGGGTCAGTCAGTATGATTGTAGAGACAGATGGGTCAGTCTGTATGATTGTAGAGACAGAAGGGTCAGTCAGTCAGTATGATTGTAGAGACAGAAGGGTCAGTCAGTATGATTGTAGAGACAGATGGGTCAGTCAGTATGATTGTAGAGACAGATGGGTCAGTCAGTATGATTGTAGAGACAGATGGGTCAGTCTGTATGATTGTATAACAGATGGGTCAGTCAGTATGATTGTATAACAGATGGGTCAGTCAGTATGATTGTATAACAGATGGGTCAGTCAGTATGATTGTATAACAGATGGGTCAGTCAGTATGATTGTATAACAGATGGGTCAGTCAGTATGATTGTATAACAGATGGGTCAGTCAGTATGATTGTATAACAGATGGGTCAGTCAGTATGATTGCATAACAGATGGGTCAGTCAGTATGATTGTATAACAGATGGGTCAGTCTGTATGATTGTATAACAGATGGGTCAGTCAGTATGATTGTATATCAGGCCTACAGGAAGTCTTCTGTCATTTTGAATACAGAACATAATGGAATCATTTTTCTAGAATTTCTTGAAATTATTCTTTACAGTAAAAGGCTGTTTCTGCTGAGTGTGAGTAGAGATAGAGTAGAGAGATAGAGTCTACAGTAGTCTAATGAAGTTGGTGTGAGTGTGGGGAGAGATACAGAGTCTACAGTAGTCTAATGAAGTTGGTGTGAGTGTGGGGAGAGATACAGAGTCTACAGTAGTCTGTAGTCTACACATCCTAAAATCTGCAATTAAAAGTTGAAAGACACATAGTTGATTTCAATAATTACTTACAAACTAGTTGGTTATGATGTAGAGAACTTAATTTAATCTGAACAGTTGTTGTATTTGATGTAATGTATCATATAGTATATCGTCCACTTTAATATCCTTCCTTTGATATGCAAATCTCCAGTAAATGTATTCTGAGTATTTCAGAAAATAGCAGCGCTGCTGAACATCCTGGAGGAAACAGAGTTACAGAGAATTGAGGAAGAGGAACCTGAAGGGCAGCATGTTGGTTCTTAGAAAGATATTCAGAGTGAATGAAGGAATAGAGGGGGAGATTCCCCGTCAATTGGCAATGGGTCTGATGGACCAGCTCTCTGTATAAAAGACAGATCAGATCAGACCTCAGACATAGAACCAGAGCATCAGCTAGACTTCTGACACAGAACCAGACCAGAGCATCAGAGACCAGAGCATCAGAGACCAGAACATCAGAGACCAGAACATCAGAGACCAGAACATCAGAGACCAGAGCATCAGAGACCAGAGCATCAGAGACCAGAACATCAGAGACCAGAACATCAGAGACCAGAACATCAGAGACCAGAGCATCAGAGACCAGAGCATCAGAGACCAGAACATCAGAGACCAGAACATCAGAGACCAGAGCATCAGAGACCAGAGCATCAGAGACCAGCACATCATAGACCAGAACATCAGAGAACATCTCAGACAATACAATCTTCAGCATCTCAACCATCTCTGAACCATGAAGACCCTGACTGCTCTACTCCTCCTGGGACTGCTCTGCTCCCTCCATACGACGTCTGCAGGTGTGTGTGTGTGTGTGTGTGTGTGTGTGTGTGTGTGTGTGTGTGTGTGTGTGTGTGTGTGTGTGTGTGTGTGTGTGTGTGTGTGTGTGTGTGTGTGTGGCAATACTGTTTAATACGCTGTTGGAGACACACCTGGAGATCTTTATGTTAACTGTGGTTTGTTTACAGGTGTCATCGCGTTGGAAATGGCACCTGAATGCTGTATGACATTCAGCGCGAGGATCCCTCTTCAACATGTAGTTTCTCTCAGAACAACCTCCAGTAGCTGCCCTCGCAAAGCACTGATGTAAGTAAGCATAGTCTACTGTAAACTGTAAACATCTGGGCTAGCCTGGTCCCAGATCTGTTTGTGGCTTCACGTCAACTCCTTGTCATAACAAACACAACCAGGAGTGACAAGGAGTTGGTATGATAGCACAAACACACCTGGAACCAGGCTACATCCAGGCTACACTGTACAAGACAAGATGGAGCCGTTCATATCACAGATTGGATGTTCTGAGAGACAATTTGTTGTGTATCTGTTGCAGTTTCACCACAAAGAAAGGGAAGACATTTTGTGTTGACCCTTCTGAAGCCTGGGTCCAGAGTCATGTGACCAAGATTGAGAGCAGATCGACTACTGCCAAGACGACGATGATGTCATCAACCACCATCACCCCCTAACACCTCAACCCTTGTTGGTGCACTTTAAAGGGAATAGGTTGCCATTAGTGACGCAAACCTTGTCATGCATGTCTGTACCCTCTCTGAGATTGGTATGGATTAGGTTCAGTGTAATGTACTAGGTTATTATCCTATCTGAGATTGGTATGGATTAGGTTCAGTGTAATGTACTAGGTTTAGGATATACTAATTGTTTATTTTTCTATAACTGTAAACATATTTGACATGTAACTATTCAGTAACCTATTTTATATTTTATAAAGCCGTTGAAAACTTCAAACATCCTGTGAAAGAGTGGTTCATATGATTCAATTAATGTATAAATGGATATATATGGGTTGTAATTAGGTCTATTCTACTGGTATATATATTAATGGGTTGTAACTAGGTCTATTCTACTGGTATATATATTAATGGGTTGTAACTAGGTCTATTCTACTGGTATATATATTAATGGGTTGTAACTAGGTCTATTCTACTGGTATAGATATTAATGGGTTGTAATTAGGTCTATTCTACTGATATAGATATATATGGGTTGTAATTAGGTCTATTCTACTGGTATATATATTAATGGGTTGTAATTAGGTCTATTCTACTGGTATATATATTAATGGGTTGTAATTAGGTCTATTCTACTGATATAGATATATATGGGTTGTAATTAGGTCTATTCTACTGGTATATATATTAATGGGTTGTAATTAGGTCTATTCTACTGGTATATATATTAATGGGTTGTAACTAGGTCTATTCTACTGGTATATATATTAATGGGTTGTAATTAGGTCTATTCTACTGGTATATATATTAATGGGTTGTAATTAGGTCTATTCTACTGGTATATATATTAATGGGTTGTAACTAGGTCTATTCTACTGGTATATATATTAATGGGTTGTAACTAGGTCTATTCTACTGGTATATATATTAATGGGTTGTAATTAGGTCTATTCTACTGGTATATATATTAATGGGTTGTAACTAGGTCTATTCTACTGGTATATATATATTAATGGGTTGTAACTAGGTCTATTCTACTGGTATATATATATTAATGGGTTGTAACTAGGTCTATTCTACTGGTATAGATATAAATGGGTTGTAACTAGGTCTATTCTACTGGTATATATATTAATGGGTTGTAATTAGGTCTATTCTACTGGTATATATATATTAATGGGTTGTAACTAGGTCTATTCTACTGGTATAGATATAAATGGGTTGTAACTAGGTCTATTCTACTGGTATATATATTAATGGGTTGTAACTAGGTCTATTCTACTGGTATATATATTAATGGGTTGTAACTAGGTCTATTCTACTGGTATATATATTAATGGGTTGTAATTAGGTCTATTCTACTGGTATATATATTAATGGGTTGTAATTAGGTCTATTCTACTGGTATATATATTAATGGGTTGTAACTAGGTCTATTCTACTGGTATATATATTAATGGGTTGTAATTAGGTCTATTCTACTGGTATATATATTAATGGGTTGTAACTAGGTCTATTCTACTGGTATATATATTAATGGGTTGTAATTAGGTCTATTCTACTGGTATATATATTAATGGGTTGTAATTAGGTCTATTCTACTGGTATATATATTAATGGGTTGTAACTAGGTCTATTCTACTGGTATATATATTAATGGGTTGTAATTAGGTCTATTCTACTGGTATATATATTAATGGGTTGTAACTAGGTCTATTCTACTGGTATATATATTAATGGGTTGTAACTAGGTCTATTCTACTGGTATATATATTAATGGGTTGTAACTAGGTCTATTCTACTGATATAGATATTAATGGGTTGTAACTAGGTCTATTCTACTGATATAGATATTAAAGGTTTGTAACTAGGTCTATTCTACTGATATATATATTAATGGGTTGTATAACTAGGTCTATTCTACTGATATAGATATTAATGGGTTGTAACTAGGTCTATTCTACTGATATAGATATTAATGGGTTGTAACTAGGTCTATTCTACTGATATAGATATTAATGAGTGGTAACTAGGTCTATTCTACTATACTGATATAGATATTAATGGGTTGTAACTAGGTCTATTCTACTGTACTGATATAGATATTAATGGGTTGTAACTAGGTCTATTCTACTGATATAGATATTAATGGGTTGTAACTAGGTCTATTCTACTGTACTGATATAGATATTAATGGGTTGTAACTAGGTCTATTCTACTGTACTGATGTATATATTAATGGGTTGTAATTTGGTCTATTCTACTTATATAGATATTGATGGGTTGTAACTAGGTCTATTCTACTGATATAGATATATATTAATAGGTTGTGTACATGTTCTCAATCTGCAGCTGTTTAAATAAATCAAGTACTCTGAAGAATTCTCTGATATTCATTTCAGCATTCTTAATGTGTTGAGAATATACACTGAGTTCCCCAAAAATGAGGAACACCTATGTGATATTGAGTCTCCTTTTGTCCCTCAGAACAGCCTCAGTTAGTCAAGGCATGGACTCCACGAGGCATGGACTCCACGAGGCATGGACTCCACGAGGCATGGACTCCACGAGGCATGGACTCCACGAGGCATGGACTCCACGAGGCATGGACTCCACGAGGCATGGACTCCACAAGGCATGGACTCCACAAGGCATGGACTCCACAAGGCATGGACTCCACAGAGTCTCATGTGTTCCACAGTGATGCTTGACTGTTGTGTCAAGTTTTTATTTTGTTTATTTAACTTGGCAGTGAAGAACAAATTCTTATTTACAATGACAGCCTACCGGGGAACAGTGGGTTAACTGCCTTGTTCAGGGACAGAACGACAGATTGTTACCTTGTCAGCTCGGGGATTCGATCCAGCAACCTTTTGGTTACTAGTCCAACGCTCTAACCATTAGGCTACCTGCCACCCCTAAGTTGGCTGGATGTCCTTTGGGTGGTGGACAATTGTTGAGACATACGGAAAACTGTTGACCGTGAAATGTTCCTAATGTTTTGTACACTCAGTGTATGACTACCTCTGTCATACACCATTTCAAATCCCTCACATCGATCGCATCACAACTGACTGATGCCATCTACTGGAGCAAAACGGAACTAACTTCCAAGACATTTCATTTTTTTATTATGAACTGGTATAATGCTGTAATAACAGTGTGTTACTTTATGAACTGGTATAATGCTGTAATAACAGTGTGTTACTTTATGAACTGGTATAATGCTGTAATAACAGTGTGTTACTTTATGAACTGGTATAATGCTGTAATAACAGTGTGTTACTTTATGAACTGGTATAATGCTGTAGTAACAGTCTGTTACTTTATGAACTGGTATAATGCTGTAATAACAGTGTGTTACTTTATGAACTGGTATAATGCTGTAATAACAGTCTGTTACTTTATGAACTGGTATAATGCTGTAATAACAGTCTGTTACTTTATGAACTGGTATAATGCTGTAGTAACAGTCTGTTACTTTATGAACTGGTATAATGCTGTAGTAACAGTCTGTGTGTTACTTTATGAACTGGTATAATGCTGTAATAACAGTCTGTTACTTTATGAACTGGTATACTGCTGTAATAACAGTCTGTTACTTTATGAACTGGTATAATGCTGTAATAACAGTGTTACTTTATGAACTGGTATAATGCTGTAATAACAGTCTGTTACTTTATGAACTGGTATAATGCTGTAGTAACAGTCTGTGTGTTACTTTATGAACTGGTATAATGCTGTAATAACAGTCTGTTACTTTATGAACTGGTATACTGCTGTAATAACAGTCTGTTACTTTATGAACTGGTATAATGCTGTAATAACAGTGTTACTTTATGAACTGGTATAATGCTGTAATAACAGTCTGTTACTTTATGAACTGGTATACTGCTGTAATAACAGTCTGTTACTTTATGAACTGGTATAATGCTGTAATAACAGTCTGTTACTTTATGAACTGGTATAATGCTGTAATAACAGTCTGTTACTTTATGAACTGGTATAATGCTGTAATAACAGTCTGTTACTTTATGAACTGGTATAATGCTGTAATAACAGTGTGTTACTTTATGAACTGGTATAATGCTGTAATAACAGTCTGTTACTTTATGAACTGGTATAATGCTGTAATAACAGTCTGTTACTTTATGAACTGGTATAATGCTGTAATAACAGTCTGTTACTTTATGAACTGGTATAATGCTGTAATAACAGTCTGTTACTTTATGAACTGGTATAATGCTGTAATAACAGTCTGTTACTTTATGAACTGGTATAATGCTGTAATAACAGTCTGTGACTTTATGAACTGGTATAATGCTGTAATAACAGTCTGTTACTTTATGAACTGGTATAACGCTGTAATAACAGTCTGTGTGTTACTTTATGAACTGGTATAATGCTGTAATAACAGTCTGTTACTTTATGAACTGGTATAATGCTGTAATAACAGTCTGTTACTTTATGAACTGGTATAATGCTGTAATAACAGTGTTACTTTATGAACTGGTATAATGCTGTAATAACAGTGTTACTTTATGAACTGGTATAATGCTGTAATAACAGTCTGTGACTTTATGAACTGGTATAATGCTGTAATAACAGTCTGTGTGTTACTTTATGAACTGGTATAATGCTGTAATAACAGTGTTACTTTATGAACTGGTATAATGCTGTAGTAACAGTCTGTTACTTTATGAACTGGTATAACGCTGTAATAACAGTCTGTTACTTTATGAACTGGTATAATGCTGTAATAACAGTGTGTTACTTTATGAACTGGTATAATGCTGTAATAACAGTGTGTTACTTTATGAACTGGTATAATGCTGTAATAACAGTCTGTTACTTTATGAACTGGTATAATGCTGTAATAACAGTGTGTTACTTTATGAACTGGTATAATGCTGTAATAACAGTGTGTGTTATTTATTTTATTGAACCTTTATTGAACTTGTTTAACCTGTTTAATAACAGTGTGTTACTTTAGTGCTGGATCAGAACAGTTGTTCTCCAGGACCGAAGAGGAAGAGCCCTGGTATAGGTCAATAAAAACACAAGGATCATTCACATTTTTATTGGTTAGGTTATCCAGCTACCTTACCGTTCAAATAGTTAAAATTATTTGAAATATAAATCTTCAAGGATAAAAGCCAAACTAAAAGTGTAACTTCAAAAACAAAACAAAAAAATATTATTTCACGAATGAAAAAACAAACAAACTCAAAAGCACCTAAACTAAAATGTAAAGCACAAAACGTCAGACAAAACCAAAACAGTCCAATTTGTATCACTATACATATCATCATAATAATAATAATAATAAACATATTAATAAATGAATGTGTACAGCATCGATACAAAACATGTGCAGGAATAGATTAGACAGACTGGTGACACACATCATGATGGTTCTCACTCAACTGATCACTCTCTTCATCTATTTATTTAACTTCTTTTCTCTGGGATTTCCCAGGGCTTCTCCCAGGGGTGGTGGGTGGTGTATTCTGTCGTAAGTAAGGCTTATGATGACCACGACGACGGCGGGTCTAGACACCGAAGGTGTTCTCTCCGCTGTACGCCACGTATAAAAACCCGTCCTCGTCCTTCTCCTTCTCGTACAGCTGTCCCATGGTGATGCTGCAACGGGAGGTCACAACAAACACTTCATTTACAAATTTACAACGCATTACCAAAGATTTCAGACCCCTTCACTTTTTACACATTTTGTTACAGTCTTATTCTAACATGGATTAAATAAAAAAATTAAAATACTCATCAATCTACACACAATACCCCATAATGACATCACAATACCCCATAATGACATCACTATACCCCATAACGACATCACAATACCCCATAATGACATCACAATACCCTATAATACCACCAAGTAAAAACAGGTTTTAAGAAATGTATGAAAACGTATTTACATAAGTATTCAGATCCTTTACTATGAAACTCCAAACTGAGCTCAGGTGCATCCTGGTTACCTTAATCATCCTTGAGATGTTTCTACAACTTGATTGGAGTCCAACTGTGGTAAATTCAATTGATTGGACATGATTTGGAAAGGTACACACCTGTCTATATAAGGTCCTACAGTTGACAGTGAATGTCAGAGTGGAAGGACAATGATCTCTGCAGCACTCCACCAATCAGGCCTTTATGGTATGCTGTGTGGATGTTTTTCAATGCCAGTGACTAGGAGACGAGTCATGATTGAGGCAAAGATGAACGGAGCAAAGTACAGAGTGATCCTTGATGAAAAATTTCTCCAGAACACTCAAGACCTCAGTCTGGGCTGAAGGTTCACCTTTCAATGGGACAACGACCCTTAGCACACAGCCAAGACAAAGCAGGAGTAGCTTTGGGACAGGTGTCTGAATGTCCTTGAGTGGCCCAGCCAGAGCCTGGTCTTGAACCCGATCGAACACCTCTGGAGAGACCTGAAAATACCTGTGCAGCGATGCTCCCCATCCAACCTGACAGAGCTTAAGAGGATCTATAGAGAGGAATGGGAGAAACTCACCAAATACGGGTGTGCCAAGTTTGTAGAGTCAAACCCAAGAAGACTCGATGCTGTAATCTCTGCCAAAGGTGCTTCAACAAGTACTGAGTAAAGGGTCTGAATACTTAGGGAAATACTTTAAAAAAAGAAACATTTGCAAAAATTTCTAGCAAAACCTTTTAGCTTTGTCATTGTGGGGTATTGTGATGTCATTATGGGGTATTGTGATGTCATTATGGGGTATTGTGATGTCATTATGGGGTAGTGTGATGTCATTATGGGGTATTGTGATGTCATTATGGGGTATTGTGATGTCATTATGGGGTATTGTGATGTCATTATGGAGTATTGTGATGTCATTATGGGGTATTGTGATGTCATTATGGAGTATTGTGATGTCATTATGGGGTATTGTGATGTCATTGTGGGGTATTGTGATGTCATTATGGAGTATTGTGATGTCATTATGGGGTATTGTGATGTCATTATGGGGTATTGTGTGTAGCTTGAAGAGGAAAAAACTATTTTTTCAATTTTGGAATAAGGCTGTAAACGTAACAAACTGTGGAAAAAGGTCAAGGGGTCTGAATACTTTCTGAATGCTCTGGATTTGTGTATAACTCAAACTAAAGGATATCCTGTGGGAGCAGCAAGCCAGTTCTAACCCAGCAGCCACTAGTATCCATGGGCTCAGACCAGGACCCAACCCAGCAGCCACTAGTATCCGTGGGTTCAGACCAGGACCCAACCCAGCAGCCACTAGTATCCGTGGGTTCAGACCAGGACCCAACCCAGCAGCCACTAGTATCCGTGGGTTCAGACCAGGACCCAACCCAGCAGCCACTAGTATCCGTGGGTTCAGACCAGGACCCAACCCAGCAGCCACTAGTATCCATGGGCTCAGACCAGGACCCAACCCAGCAGCCACTAGTATCCATGGGTTCAGACCAGGACCCAACCCAGCAGCCACTAGTATCCGTGGGTTCAGACCAGGACCCAACCCAGCAGCCACTAGTATACGAGGGTTCAGACCAGGACCCAACCCAGCAGCCACTAGTATCCGTGGGTTCAGACCAGGACCCAACCCAGCAGCCACTAGTATCCGTGGGTTCAGACCAGGACCCAACCCAGCAGCCACTAGTATCCGTGGGTTCAGACCAGGACCCAACCCAGCAGCCACTAGTATCCGTGGGTTCAGACCAGGACCCAACCCAGCAGCCACTAGTATCCGTGGGTTCAGACCAGGACCCAACCCAGCAGCCACTAGTATCCGTGGGTTCAGACCAGGACCCAACCCAGCAGCCACTAGTATCCGTGGGTTCAGACCAGGACCCAACCCAGCAGCCACTAGTATCCGTGGGTTCAGACCAGGACCCAACCCAGCAGCCACTAGTATCCGTGGGTTCAGACCAGGACCCAACCCAGCAGCCACTAGTATCCGTGGGTTCAGACCAGGACCCAACCCAGCAGCCACTAGTATCCGTGGGTTCAGACCAGGACCCAACCCAGCAGCCACTAGTATCCGTGGGTTCAGACCAGGACCCAACCCAGCAGCCACTAGTATCCATGGGCTCAGACCAGGACCCAACCCAGCAGCCACTAGTATACGAGGGTTCAGACCAGGACCCAACCCAGCAGCCACTAGTATCCGTGGGTTCAGACCAGGACCCAACCCAGCAGCCACTAGTATCCGTGGGTTCAGACCAGGACCCAACCCAGCAGCCACTAGTATACGAGGGTTCAGACCAGGACCCAACCCAGCAGCCACTAGTATCCGTGGGTTCAGACCAGGACTCAACCCAGCAGCCACTAGTATCCGTGGGTACTATGCTAGAAGCATGTGTTTCAGACATAAGGAAGTGGATGGCTGCAAACTTTCTACTTTTAAACTCGGACAAAACAGAGATGCTTGTTCTAGGTCCCAAGAAACAAAGAGATCTTCTGTTGAATCTGACAATTAATCTTAAAGGTTGTACAGTCGTCTCAAATAAAACTGTGAAGGACCTCGCGTTACTCTGGACCCTGATCTCTCTTTTGAAGAACATATCAAGACGATTTCAAGGACAGCTTTTTTCCATCTACGTAACATTGCAAAAATCAGAAACTTTCTGTCCAAAAATTATGCAGAAAAATTAATCCATGCTTTTGTCACTTCTAGGTTAGACTACTGCAATGCTCTACTTTCCGGCTACCCGGATAAAGCACTAAATAAACTTCAGTTAGTGCTAAATACGGCTGCTAGAATCCTGACTAGAACCAAAAAATTTGATCATATTACTCCAGTGCTAGCCTCCCTACACTGGCTTCCTGTCAAAGCAAGGGCTGATTTCAAGGTTTTACTGCTAACCTACAAAGCATTACATGGGCTTGCTCCTACCTATCTCTCTGATTTGGTCCTGCCGTACATACCTACACAGACTCTACGGTCACAAGACGCAGGCCTCCTAATTGTCCCTAGAATTTCTAAGCAAACAGCTGGAGGCAGGGCTTTCTCCTATAGAGCTCCATTTTTATGGAACGGTCTGCCTACCCATGTCAGAGACGCAAACTCGGTCTCAACCTTTAAGTCTTTACTGAAGACTCATCTCTTCAGTGGGTCATATGATTGAGTGTAGTCTGGCCCAGGAGTGGGAAGGTGAACGGAAAGGCTCTGGAGCAACGAACCACCCTTGCTGTCTCTGCCTGGCCGGTTCCCCTCTTTCCACTGGGATTCTCTGCCTCTAACCCTATTACAGGGGCTGAGTCACTGGCTTACTGGGGCTCTCTCATGCCGTCCCTGGAAGGGGTGCGTCACCTGAGTGGGTTGATTCACTGATGTGGTCATCCTGTCTGGGTTGGCACCCCCCTTGGGTTGTGCCATGGCGGAGATCTTTGCGGGCTATACTCAGCTTTGTCTCAGGATGGTAAGTTGGTGGTTGAAGATATCCCTCTAGTGGTGTGGGGGCTGTGCTTTGGCAAAGTGGGTGAGGTTATATCCTTCCTGTTTGGCCCTGTCCGGGGTGTCCTCGGGTGGGGCCACAGTGTCTCCTGACCCCTCCTGTCTCAGCCTTCAGTATTTATGCTGCAGTAGTTTATGTGTCGGGGGCTGGGGTCAGTTTGTTATATCTGGAGTATTTCTCCTGTCCAATTCGGTGTCCTGTGTGAATCTAAGTGTGCATTCTCTAATTCTCTCCTTCTCTCTCGGAGGACCTGAGCCCTAGGACCATGCCCCAGGACTACCTGACATGATGACTCCTTGCTGTCCCCAGTCCACCTGGCCGTGCTGCTGCTCCAGTTTCAACTGTTCTACCTTATTATTATTCGACCATGCTGGTCATTTATGAACATTTGAACATCTTGGCCATGTTCTGTTATAATTTCCACCCGGCATAGCCGGCAGAGGACTGGCCACCCCACATATGCTCTCTCTAATTCTCTTTCTTTCTCTCTCTCGGAGGACCTGAGCCCTAGGACCATGCCCCAGGACTACCTGACATGTTGACTCCTTGCTGTCCCCAGTCCACCTGGCCGTGCTGCTGCTCCAGTTTCAACTGTTCTGACTTATTATTATTCGACCATGCTGGTCATTTATGAACATTTGAACATCTTGGCCATGTTCTGTTATAATCTCTACCCGGCACAGCCAGAAGAGGACTGGCCACCCCACATAGCCTGGTTCCTCTCTAGGTTTCTTCCTAGGTTTTGGCCTTTCTAGGGAGTTTTTCCTAACCACCGTGCTTCTACACCTGCATTGCTTGCTGTTTGGGGTTTTAGGCTGGGTTTCTGTACAGCACTTTGAGATATCAGCTGATGTACGAAGGGCTATATAAATAAATTTGATTTGATTTGGTTCAGACCAGGACCCAACCCAGCAGCCACTAGTATCCGTGGGTTCAGACCAGGACCCAACCCAGCAGCCACTAGTATCCATGGTTTCAGACCAGGACCCAACCCAGCAGCCACTAGTATCCGTGGGTTCAGACCAGGACCCAACCCAACAGCCACTAGTATCCGTGGGTTCAGACCAGGACCCAACCCAGCAGCCACTAGGATCCGTGGGTTCAGACCAGGACCCAACCCAGCAGCCACTAGTATCCGTGGGTTCAGACCAGGACCCAACCCAGCAGCCACTAGTATCCGTGGGTTCAGACCAGGACCCAACCCAGCAGCCACTAGTATCCGTGGGTTCAGACCAGGACCCAACCCAGCAGCCACTAGTATCCGTGGGTTCAGACCAGGACCCAACCCAGCAGCCACTAGTATCCGTGGGTTCAGACCAGGACCCAACCCAGCAGCCACTAGTATCTGTGGGTTCAGACCAGGACCCAACCCAGCAGCCACTAGTATCCGTGGGTTCAGACCAGGACCCAACCCAGCAGCCACTAGGATCCGTGGGTTCAGACCAGGACCCAACCCAGCAGCCACTAGTATCCGTGGGTTCAGACCAGGACCCAACCCAGCAGCCACTAGTATCCGTGGGTTCAGACCAGGACCCAACCCAGCAGCCACTAGTATCCGTGGGTTCAGACCAGGACCCAACCCAGCAGCCACTAGTATCCGTGGGTTCAGACCAGGACCCAACCCAGCAGCCACTAGTATCCGTGGGTTCAGACCAGGACCCAACCCAGCAGCCACTAGTATCCGTGGGTTCAGACCAGGACCCAACCCAGCAGCCACTAGTATCCGTGGGTTCAGACCAGGACCCAACCCAGCAGCCACTAGTATCCGTGGGTTCAGACCAGGACCCAACCCAGCAGCCACTAGTATCCGTGGGTTCAGACCAGGACCCAACCCAGCAGCCACTAGTATCCGTGGGTTCAGACCAGGACCCAACCCAGCAGCCACTAGTATCCGTGGGTTCAGACCAGGACCCAACCCAGCAGCCACTAGTATCCGTGGGTTCAGACCAGGACCCAACCCAGCAGCCACTAGTATCCGTGGGTTCAGACCAGGACCCAACCCAGCAGCCACTAGTATCCGTGGGTTCAGACCAGGACCCAACCCAGCAGCCACTAGTATCCGTGGGTTCAGACCAGGACCCAACCCAGCAGCCACTAGTATCCGTGGGTTCAGACCAGGACCCAACCCAGCAGCCACTAGTATCCGTGGGTTCAGACCAGGACCCAACCCAGCAGCCACTAGTATCCGTGGGTTCAGACCAGGACCCAACCCAGCAGCCACTAGTATCCGTGGGTTCAGACCAGGACCCAACCCAGCAGCCACTAGTATCCGTGGGTTCAGACCAGGACCCAACCCAGCAGCCACTAGTATCCGTGGGTTCAGACCAGGACCCAACCCAGCAGCCACTAGTATCCGTGGGTTCAGACCAGGACCCAACCCAGCAGCCACTAGTATCCGTGGGTTCAGACCAGGACCCAACCCAGCAGCCACTAGTATCCGTGGGTTCAGACCAGGACCCAACCCAGCAGCCACTAGTATCCGTGGGTTCAGACCAGGACCCAACCCAGCAGCCACTAGTATCCGTGGGTTCAGACCAGGACCCAACCCAGCAGCCACTAGTATCCGTGGGTTCAGACCAGGACCCAACCCAGCAGCCACTAGTATCCATGGGTTCAGACCAGGACCCAACCCAGCAGCCACTAGTAGTCAGATCCTAGTATCCGTGGGTTCAGACCAGGACCCAACCCAGCAGACCACAACCCAGCAGTATCCGTGGGTTCAGACCAGGATCCAACCCAGCAGCCACTAGTATCCATGGGCTCAGACCAGGACCCAACCCAGCAGCCACTAGTATCCGTGGGTTCAGACCAGGACCCAACCCAGCAGCCACTAGTATCCGTGGGTTCAGACCAGGACCCAACCCAGCAGCCACTAGTATCCATGGGCTCAGACCAGGACCCAACCCAGCAGCCACTAGTATACGAGGTTCAGACCAGGACCCAACCCAGCAGCCACTAGTATCCGTGGGTTCAGACCAGGACCCAACCCAGCAGCCACTAGTATCCGTGGGTTCAGACCAGGACCCAACCCAGCAGCCACTAGTATCCGTGGGTTCAGACCAGGACCCAACCCAGCAGCCACTAGTATCAGTGGGTTCAGACCAGGACCCAACCCAGCAGCCACTAGTATCCGTGGGTTCAGACCAGGACCCAACCCAGCAGCCACTAGTATCCGTGGGTTCAGACCAGGACCCAACCCAGCAGCCACTAGTATCCATGGGCTCAGACCAGGACCCAACCCAGCAGCCACTAGTATCCGTGGGTTCAGACCAGGACCCAACCCAGCAGCCACTAGTATCAGTGGGTTCAGACCAGGACCCAACCCAGCAGCCACTAGTATCCGTGGGTTCAGACCAGGACCCAACCCAGCAGCCACTAGTATCCGTGGGTTCAGACCAGGACCCAACCCAGCAGCCACTAGTATCCGTGGGTTCAGACCAGGACCCAACCCAGCAGCCACTAGTATCCGTGGGTTCAGACCAGGACCCAACCCAGCAGCCACTAGTATCCGTGGGTTCAGACCAGGACCCAACCCAGCAGCCACTAGTATCCGTGGGTTCAGACCAGGACCCAACCCAGCAGCCACTAGTATCCATGGGCTCAGACCAGGACCCAACCCAGCAGCCACTAGTATCCATGGGTTCAGACCAGGACCCAACCCAGCAGCCACTAGTATCCGTGGGTTCAGACCAGGACCCAACCCAGCAGCCACTAGTATCCGTGGGTTCAGACCAGGACCCAACCCAGCAGCCACTAGTATCCGTGGGTTCAGACCAGGACCCAACCCAGCAGCCACTAGTATCAGTGGGTTCAGACCCAACCCAGCACCAGGACCCAACCCAGCAGCCACTAGTATCCGTGGGTTCAGACCAGGACCCAACCCAGCAGCCACTAGTATCCGTGGGTTCAGACCAGGACCCAACCCAGCAGCCACTAGTATCCATGGGCTCAGACCAGGACCCAACCCAGCAGCCACTAGTATCCGTGGGTTCAGACCAGGACCCAACCCAGCAGCCACTAGTATCAGTGGGTTCAGACCAGGACCCAACCCAGCAGCCACTAGTATCCGTGGGTTCAGACCAGGACCCAACCCAGCAGCCACTAGTATCCGTGGGTTCAGACCAGGACCCAACCCAGCAGCCACTAGTATCCGTGGGTTCAGACCAGGACCCAACCCAGCAGCCACTAGTATCCGTGGGTTCAGACCAGGACCCAACCCAGCAGCCACTAGTATCCGTGGGTTCAGACCAGGACCCAACCCAGCAGCCACTAGTATCCGTGGGTTCAGACCAGGACCCAACCCAGCAGCCACTAGTATCCGTGGGTTCAGACCAGGACCCAACCCAGCAGCCACTAGTATCCGTGGGTTCAGACCAGGACCCAACCCAGCAGCCACTAGTATCAGTGGGTTCAGACCAGGACCCAACCCAGCAGCCACTAGTATCCGTGGGTTCAGACCAGGACCCAACCCAGCAGCCACTAGTATCCGTGGGTTCAGACCAGGACCCAACCCAGCAGCCACTAGTATCCGTGGGTTCAGACCAGGACCCAACCCAGCAGCCACTAGTATCCGTGGGTTCAGACCAGGACCCAACCCAGCAGCCACTAGTATCCGTGGGTTCAGACCAGGACCTGGATGCTGTGTCTTATTGAGGAAGAGGTCAAACTATGAACCCAGGAGGAGCGGGCCCTTTAGAGCAGCTTGTCTATATCTATATATCTAGTTAACCTGGTTAACCCACCAGCATGTCTATATCTATACCTCATGTCCCTGGTTAACCTGGTTAACCCACCAGCATGTCTATATCTATAACTCATGTCCCTGGTTAACCAGGTTAACCCACCAGCGTGTCTATATCTATATATCTAGTTAACCTGGTTAACCCACCAGCGTGTCTATATCTATAACTCATGTCCCTGGTTAACCCACCAGTGTGTCTATATCTATACCTCATGTCCCTGGTTAACCCACCAGCGTGTCTATATCTATATATCTAGTTAACCTGGTTAACCCACCAGCGTGTCTATATCTATAACTCATGTCCCTGGTTAACCCACCAGTGTGTCTATATCTATACCTCCTGTCCCTGGTTAACCTGGTTAACCCACCAGCGTGTCTATATCTATAACTCATGTCCCTGGTTAACCCACCAGTGTGTCTATATCTATACCTCCTGTCCCTGGTTAACCTGGTTAACCCACCAGTGTGTCTATATCTATAACTCATGTCCCTAGTTAACCCACCAGTGTGTCTATATCTATAACTCCTGTCCCTAGTTAACCTGGTTAACCCACCAGTGTGTCTATATCTATAACTCATGTCCCTAGTTAACCTGGTTAACCCACCAGTGTGTCTATATCTATACCTCCTGTCCCTGGTTAACCTGGTTAACCCACCAGTGTGTCTATATCTATAACTCATGTCCCTAGTTAACCCACCAGTGTGTCTATATCTATACCTCATGTCCCTTGTTAACCCACCAGTGTGTCTATATCTATAACTCATGTCCCTAGTTAACCCACCAGTGTGTCTATATCTATAACTCATGTCCCTAGTTAACCCACCAGTGTGTCTATATCTATAACTCCTGTCCCTAGTTAACCTGGTTAACTCACCAGTGTGTCTATATCTATACCTCATGTCCCTGGTTAACTCACCAGGGTGTCTATATCTATAACTCATGTCCCTGGTTAACTCACCAGTGTGTCTATATCTATACCTCATGTCCCTGGTTAACCCACCAGCGTGTCTATATCTATATATCTAGTTAACCTGGTTAACCCACCAGTGTGTCTATATCTATAACTCCTGTCCCTGGTTAACCCACCAGTGTGTCTATATCTATAACTCATGTCCCTGGTTAACCCACCAGTGTGTCTATATCTATAACTCATGTCCCTGGTTAACCCACCAGCGTGTCTATATCTATAACTCATGTCCCTGGTTAACCCACCAGTGTGTCTATATCTATACCTCCTGTCCCTGGTTAACCCACCAGTGTGTCTATATCTATAACTCATGTCCCTGGTTAACCCACCAGTGTGTCTATATCTATAACTCATGTCCCTGGTTAACCCACCAGTGTGTCTATATCTATAACTCATGTCCCTGGTTAACCTGGTTAACCCACCAGCGTGTCTATATCTATAACTCCTGTCCCTGGTTAACCCACCAGTGTGTCTATATCTATAACTCATGTCCCTGGTTAACCTGGTTAACCCACCAGCGTGTCTATATCTATAACTCATGTCCCTGGTTAACCCACCAGGGTGTCTATATCTATACCTCCTGTCCCTAGTTAACCTGGTTAACCCACCAGTGTGTCTATATCTATAACTCCTGTCCCTGGTTAACCCACCAGTGTGTCTATATCTATAACTCATGTCCCTGGTTAACCCACCAGCGTGTCTATATCTATAACTCATGTCCCTGGTTAACCCACCAGTGTGTCTATATCTATACCTCCTGTCCCTGGTTAACCCACCAGTGTGTCTATATCTATAACTCATGTCCCTGGTTAACCCACCAGTGTGTCTATATCTATAACTCATGTCCCTGGTTAACCCACCAGTGTGTCTATATCTATAACTCATGTCCCTGGTTAACCCACCAGTGTGTCTATATCTATAACTCCTGTCCCTGGTTAACCCACCAGCGTGTCTATATCTATAACTCCTGTCCCTGGTTAACCCACCAGTGTGTCTATATCTATACCTCCTGTCCCTGGTTAACCCACCAGTGTGTCTATATCTATAACTCATGTCCCTGGTTAACCCACCAGTGTGTCTATATCTATACCTCCTGTCCCTGGTTAACCCACCAGTGTGTCTATATCTATACCTCCTGTCCCTGGTTAACCTGGTTAACCCACCAGCGTGTCTATATCTATACCTCCTGTCCCTAGTTAACCTGGTTAACCCACCAGTGTGTCTATATCTATAACTCATGTCCCTGGTTAACCCACCAGTGTGTCTATATCTATAACTCATGTCCCTGGTTAACCCACCAGCGTGTCTATATCAATACCTCCTGTCCCTGGTTAACCTGGTTAACCCACCAGTGTGTCTATATCTATACCTCCTGTCCCTGGTTAACCTGGTTAACCCACCAGTGTGTCTATATCTATACCTCCTGTCCCTGGTTAACCTGGTTAACCCACCAGTGTGTCTATATCTATAACTCATGTCCCTGGTTAACCCACCAGTGTGTCTATATCTATAACTCATGTCCCTGGTTAACCCACCAGCTTGTCTATATCTATAACTCATGTCCCTAGTTAACCTGGTTAACCCACCAGTGTGTCTATATCTATAACTCATGTCCCTAGTTAACCTGGTTAACCCACCAGTGTGTCTATATCTATACCTCCTGTCCCTGGTTAACCTGGTTAACCCACCAGTGTGTCTATATCTATAACTCATGTCCCTAGTTAACCCACCAGTGTGTCTATATCTATAACTCATGTCCCTAGTTAACCCACCAGTGTGTCTATATCTATAACTCCTGTCCCTAGTTAACCTGGTTAACCCACCAGTGTGTCTATATCTATAACTCATGTCCCTAGTTAACCCACCAGTGTGTCTATATCTATAACTCCTGTCCCTAGTTAACCTGGTTAACCCACCAGTGTGTCTATATCTATAACTCATGTCCCTGGTTAACCAGGTTAACCCACCAGCATGTCTATATCTATACCTCATGTCCCTGGTTAACCCACCAGTGTGTCTATATCTATACCTCCTGTCCCTGGTTAACCTGGTTAACCCACCAGCGTGTCTATATCTATACCTCATGTCCCTGGTTAACCCACCAGCATGTCTATATCTATACCTCATGTCCCTGGTTAACCTGGTTAACCCACCAGCGTGTCTATATCTATACCTCATGTCCCTGGTTAACCCACCAGCGTGTCTATATCTATACCTCATGTCCCTGGTTAACCTGGTTAACCCACCAGCGTGTCTATATCTATAACTCATGTCCCTGGTTAACCAGGTTAACCCACCAGCATGTCTATATCTATACCTCATGTCCCTGGTTAACCTGGTTAACCCACCAGCGTGTCTATATCTATACCTCATGTCCCTGGTTAACCTGGTTAACCCACCAGCGTGTCTATATCTATAACTCATGTCCCTGGTTAACCCACCAGCGTGTCTATATCTATACCTCATGTCCCTGGTTAACCCACCAGTGTGTCTATATCTATACCTCCTGTCCCTGGTTAACCTGGTTAACCCACCAGCCTGACTATATCTATAACTCATGTCCCTAGTTAACCTGGTTAACCCACCAGTGTGTCTATATCTATACCTCCTGTCCCTGGTTAACCTGGTTAACCCACCAGCGTGTCTATATCTATACCTCCTGTCCCTAGTTAACCTGGTTAACCCACCAGTGTGTCTATATCTATAACTCATGTCCCTGGTTAACCCACCAGCGTGTCTATATCTATACCTCATGTCCCTGGTTAACCCACCAGCATGTCTATATCTATACCTCATGTCCCTGGTTAACCTGGTTAACCCACCAGCGTGTCTATATCTATACCTCATGTCCCTGGTTAACCCACCAGCGTGTCTATATCTATACCTCATGTCCCTGGTTAACCTGGTTAACCCACCAGCGTGTCTATATCTATAACTCATGTCCCTGGTTAACCAGGTTAACCCACCAGCATGTCTATATCTATACCTCATGTCCCTGGTTAACCTGGTTAACCCACCAGCGTGTCTATATCTATTATCTATACCTCATGTCCCTGGTTAACCTGGTTAACCCACCAGCGTGTCTATATCTATAACTCATGTCCCTGGTTAACCCACCAGCGTGTCTATATCTATACCTCATGTCCCTGGTTAACCCACCAGTGTGTCTATATCTATACCTCCTGTCCCTGGTTAACCTGGTTAACCCACCAGCCTGACTATATCTATACCTCCTGTCCCTGGTTAACCTAGTTAACCCACCAGTGTGTCTATATCTATAACTCATGTCCCTGGTTAACCCACCAGCGTGTCTATATCTATACCTCATGTCCCTAGTTAACCTGGTTAACCCACCAGTGTGTCTATATCTATACCTCATGTCCCTAGTTAACCTGGTTAACTCACCAGTGTGTCTATATCTATACCTCATGTCCCTGGTTAACCCACCAGTGTGTCTATATCTATACCTCCTGTCCCTGGTTAACCTGGTTAACCCACCAGCGTGTCTATATCTATACCTCATGTCCCTGGTTAACCCACCAGCGTGTCTATATCTATACCTCATGTCCCTAGTTAACCTGGTTAACCCACCAGTGTGTCTATATCTATACCTCCTGTCCCTGGTTAACCTGGTTAACCCACCAGCGTGTCTATATCTATACCTCCTGTCCCTGGTTTACCTGGTTAACCCACCAGTGTGTCTATATCTATAACGCATGTCCCTAGTTAACCTGGTTAACTCACCAGTGTGTCTATATCTATACCTCATGTCCCTGGTTAACCCACCAGTGTGTCTATATCTATACCTCCTGTCCCTGGTTAACCTGGTTAACCCACCAGCGTGTCTATATCTATACCTCATGTCCCTGGTTAACCCACCAGTGTGTCTATATCTATACCTCCTGTCCCTGGTTAACCTGGTTAACCCACCAGCGTGTCTATATCTATACCTCATGTCCCTGGTTAACCCACCAGCGTGTCTATATCTATACCTCCTGTCCCTGGTTTACCTGGTTAACCCACCAGTGTGTCTATATCTATAACTCATGTCCCTAGTTAACCTGGTTAACTCACCAGTGTGTCTATATCTATACCTCATGTCCCTGGTTAACCCACCAGTGTGTCTATATCTATACCTCCTGTCCCTGGTTAACCTGGTTAACCCACCAGCGTGTCTATATCTATACCTCATGTCCCTGGTTAACCCACCAGTGTGTCTATATCTATACCTCCTGTCCCTGGTTAACCCACCAGTGTGTCTATATCTATACCTCCTGTCCCTGGTTAACCTGGTTAACCCACCAGCGTGTCTATATCTATACCTCATGTCCCTGGTTAACCCACCAGCATGTCTATATCTATACCTCATGTCCCTGGTTAACCTGGTTAACCCACCAGCGTGTCTATATCTATACCTCATGTCCCTGGTTAACCCACCAGCGTGTCTATATCTATACCTCATGTCCCTGGTTAACCTGGTTAACCCACCAGCGTGTCTATATCTATAACTCATGTCCCTGGTTAACCAGGTTAACCCACCAGCATGTCTATATCTATACCTCATGTCCCTGGTTAACCTGGTTAACCCACCAGCGTGTCTATATCTATACCTCATGTCCCTGGTTAACCTGGTTAACCCACCAGCGTGTCTATATCTATAACTCATGTCCCTGGTTAACCCACCAGCGTGTCTATATCTATACCTCATGTCCCTGGTTAACCCACCAGTGTGTCTATATCTATACCTCCTGTCCCTGGTTAACCTGGTTAACCCACCAGCCTGACTATATCTATAACTCATGTCCCTAGTTAACCTGGTTAACCCACCAGTGTGTCTATATCTATACCTCCTGTCCCTGGTTAACCTGGTTAACCCACCAGCGTGTCTATATCTATACCTCCTGTCCCTAGTTAACCTGGTTAACCCACCAGTGTGTCTATATCTATAACTCATGTCCCTGGTTAACCCACCAGCGTGTCTATATCTATACCTCATGTCCCTGGTTAACCCACCAGCGTGTCTATATCTATACCTCATGTCCCTGGTTAACCCACCAGCGTGTCTATATCTATACCTCATGTCCCTGGTTAACCTGGTTAACCCACCAGCGTGTCTATATCTATAACTCATGTCCCTGGTTAACCAGGTTAACCCACCAGCATGTCTATATCTATACCTCATGTCCCTGGTTAACCTGGTTAACCCACCAGCGTGTCTATATCTATTATCTATACCTCATGTCCCTGGTTAACCTGGTTAACCCACCAGCGTGTCTATATCTATAACTCATGTCCCTGGTTAACCCACCAGCGTGTCTATATCTATACCTCATGTCCCTGGTTAACCCACCAGTGTGTCTATATCTATACCTCCTGTCCCTGGTTAACCTGGTTAACCCACCAGCCTGACTATATCTATACCTCCTGTCCCTGGTTAACCTAGTTAACCCACCAGTGTGTCTATATCTATAACTCATGTCCCTGGTTAACCCACCAGCGTGTCTATATCTATACCTCATGTCCCTAGTTAACCTGGTTAACCCACCAGTGTGTCTATATCTATACCTCATGTCCCTAGTTAACCTGGTTAACTCACCAGTGTGTCTATATCTATACCTCATGTCCCTGGTTAACCCACCAGTGTGTCTATATCTATACCTCCTGTCCCTGGTTAACCTGGTTAACCCACCAGCGTGTCTATATCTATACCTCATGTCCCTGGTTAACCCACCAGCGTGTCTATATCTATACCTCATGTCCCTAGTTAACCTGGTTAACCCACCAGTGTGTCTATATCTATACCTCCTGTCCCTGGTTAACCTGGTTAACCCACCAGCGTGTCTATATCTATACCTCCTGTCCCTGGTTTACCTGGTTAACCCACCAGTGTGTCTATATCTATAACGCATGTCCCTAGTTAACCTGGTTAACTCACCAGTGTGTCTATATCTATACCTCATGTCCCTGGTTAACCCACCAGTGTGTCTATATCTATACCTCCTGTCCCTGGTTAACCTGGTTAACCCACCAGCGTGTCTATATCTATACCTCATGTCCCTGGTTAACCCACCAGTGTGTCTATATCTATACCTCCTGTCCCTGGTTAACCTGGTTAACCCACCAGCGTGTCTATATCTATACCTCATGTCCCTGGTTAACCCACCAGCGTGTCTATATCTATACCTCATGTCCCTGGTTAACCCACCAGTGTGTCTATATCTATACCTCCTGTCCCTGGTTAACCTGGTTAACCCACCAGCGTGTCTATATCTATACCTCATGTCCCTGGTTAACCCACCAGCGTGTCTATATCTATACCTCCTGTCCCTGGTTTACCTGGTTAACCCACCAGTGTGTCTATATCTATAACTCATGTCCCTAGTTAACCTGGTTAACTCACCAGTGTGTCTATATCTATACCTCATGTCCCTGGTTAACCCACCAGTGTGTCTATATCTATACCTCCTGTCCCTGGTTAACCTGGTTAACCCACCAGCGTGTCTATATCTATACCTCATGTCCCTGGTTAACCCACCAGTGTGTCTATATCTATACCTCCTGTCCCTGGTTAACCTGGTTAACCCACCAGCGTGTCTATATCTATACCTCATGTCCCTGGTTAACCCACCAGTGTGTCTATATCTATACCTCATGTCCCTAGTTAACCTGGTTAACCCACCAGTGTGTCTATATCTATACCTTCTGTCCCTAGTTAACCTGGTTAACCCACCAGTGTGTCTATATCTATAACTCATGTCCCTAGTTAACCTGGTTAACCCACCAGTGTGTCTATATCTATACCTCCTGTCCCTGGTTAACCCACCAGTGTGACTATATCTATACCTCCTGTCCCTGGTTAACCCACCAGCGTGTCTATATCTATACCTCATGTCCCTAGTTAACCTGGTTAACCCACCAGTGTGTCTATATCTATACCTCCTGTCCCTGGTTAACCTGGTTAACCCACCAGTGTGTCTATATCTATACCTCCTGTCCCTAGTTAACCTGGTTAACCCACCAGTGTGTCTATATCTATACCTCATGTCCCTAGTTAACCTGGTTAACCCACCAGTGTGTCTATATCTATACCTCCTGTCCCTGGTTAACCTGGTAAACCCACCAGTGTGTCTATATCTATACCTCATGTCCCTAGTTAACCTGGTTAACCCACCAGTGTGTCTATATCTATACCTCATGTCCCTGGTTAACCCACCAGTGTGTCTATATCTATACCTCCTGTCCCTGGTTAACCTGGTTAACCCACCAGCGTGTCTATATCTATACCTCATGTCCCTGGTTAACCCACCAGCGTGTCTATATCTATACCTCCTGTCCCTGGTTTACCTGGTTAACCCACCAGTGTGTCTATATCTATAACTCATGTCCCTAGTTAACCTGGTTAACTCACCAGTGTGTCTATATCTATACCTCATGTCCCTGGTTAACCCACCAGTGTGTCTATATCTATACCTCCTGTCCCTGGTTAACCTGGTTAACCCACCAGCGTGTCTATATCTATACCTCATGTCCCTGGTTAACCCACCAGTGTGTCTATATCTATACCTCCTGTCCCTGGTTAACCTGGTTAACCCACCAGCGTGTCTATATCTATACCTCATGTCCCTGGTTAACCCACCAGTGTGTCTATATCTATACCTCATGTCCCTAGTTAACCTGGTTAACCCACCAGTGTGTCTATATCTATACCTTCTGTCCCTAGTTAACCTGGTTAACCCACCAGTGTGTCTATATCTATAACTCATGTCCCTAGTTAACCTGGTTAACCCACCAGTGTGTCTATATCTATACCTCCTGTCCCTGGTTAACCCACCAGTGTGACTATATCTATACCTCCTGTCCCTGGTTAACCCACCAGCGTGTCTATATCTATACCTCATGTCCCTAGTTAACCTGGTTAACCCACCAGTGTGTCTATATCTATACCTCCTGTCCCTGGTTAACCTGGTTAACCCACCAGTGTGTCTATATCTATACCTCCTGTCCCTAGTTAACCTGGTTAACCCACCAGTGTGTCTATATCTATACCTCATGTCCCTAGTTAACCTGGTTAACCCACCAGTGTGTCTATATCTATACCTCCTGTCCCTGGTTAACCTGGTAAACCCACCAGTGTGTCTATATCTATACCTCATGTCCCTAGTTAACCTGGTTAACCCACCAGTGTGTCTATATCTATACCTCCTGTCCCTGGTTAACCTGGTTAACCCACCAGTGTGTCTATATCTATACCTCCTGTCCCTGGTTAACCTGGTTAACCCACCAGTTTGTCTATATCTATACCTCCTGTCCCTGGTTAACCTGGTTAACCCACCAGTGTGTCTATATCTATAACTCATGTCCCTAGTTAACCTGGTTAACCCACCAGTGTGTCTATATCTATACCTCCTGTCCCTGGTTAACCTGGTAAACCCACCAGTGTGTCTATATCTATACCTCATGTCCCTAGTTAACCTGGTTAACCCACCAGTGTGTCTATATCTATACCTCCTGTCCCTGGTTAACCCACCAGCGTGTCTATATCTATAACTCATGTCCCTAGTTAACCTGGTTAACCCACCAGCGTGTCTATATCTATAACTCATGTCCCTAGTTAACCTGGTTAACCCACCAGTGTGTCTATATCTATACCTCCTGTCCCTGGTTAACCTGGTTAACCCACCAGTGTGTCTATATCTATACCTCCTGTCCCTGGTTAACCTGGTTAACCCACCAGTGTGTCTATATCTATACCTCCTGTCCCTGGTTAACCTGGTTAACCCACCAGTGTGTCTATATCTATACCTCCTGTCCCTGGTTAACCTGGTTAACCCACCAGTGTGTCTATATCTATACCTCCTGTCCCTGGTTAACCTGGTTAACCCACCAGTGTGTCTATATCTATAACTCATGTCCCTAGTTAACCTGGTTAACCCACCAGTGTGTCTATATCTATACCTCCTGTCCCTGGTTAACCTGGTAAACCCACCAGTGTGTCTATATCTATACCTCATGTCCCTAGTTAACCTGGTTAACCCACCAGTGTGTCTATATCTATACCTCCTGTCCCTGGTTAACCCACCAGCGTGTCTATATCTATAACTCATGTCCCTAGTTAACCTGGTTAACCCACCAGCGTGTCTATATCTATAACTCATGTCCCTAGTTAACCTGGTTAACCCACCAGTGTGTCTATATCTATACCTCCTGTCCCTGGTTAACCTGGTTAACCCACCAGTGTGTCTATATCTATAACTCATGTCCCTGGTTAACCCACCAGTGTGTCTATATCTATACCTCATGTCCCTGGTTAACCTGGTTAACCCACCAGTGTGTCTATATCTATACCTCCTGTCCCTGGTTAACCTGGTAAAACCTAGCCTCCAGTATATTTGTGCTGTATGGTCAGTGTCTGACAACATCAGTGGCTAAAAGCAGTGTTTTATCTATTTAACTTGGGGAAATATCGTTTTCTAAGGTGCCATTTCTGAGTGCTTAGAGTTTCCGACCTGGACTGAGGCACGGTCTTATCGACGAAGAGGAAGATGGCCTTCTCCGAGGGCAGCTGGATGCGTTTCCTGATGATCCACATGAACTGGGCCACCGTGATGTCAGAGGGGACCAAATACTTCCTCTTGTCGATGTCCACAATCTGAGACCCAGACACCTTCTCCACGATCACCTACAAAACAGACAACACAGAGTCATGTCATATTGGATGTTTGTAAGTGTTCACGTAAATTGCCCTCCTGGAACAATAAAGAGCGACTGAATTGAAAGATATGACAGCGTAGGGATGTGCATCTTTCCCTTTCAAGACGATTCGATACACATGTAGATACAGGGACTCCAACACCATAGAGGAACCATATATATCTAGATACAAGGACTCCAACACCATAGAGGAACCATATATATCTAGATACAGGGACTCCAACACCATAGAGGAACCATATGGATCTAGATACAGGGACTCCAACACCATAGAGGAACCATATATCTAGATACAGGGACTCCAACACCATAGAGGAACCATATGGATCTAGATACAGGGACTCCAACACCATAGAGGAACCATATGGATCTAGATACAGGGACTCCAACACCATAGAGGAACCATATGGATCTAGATACAGGGACTCCAACACCATAGAGGAACCATATGGATCTAGATACAGGGACTCCAAGAACGTATGTTGTCGAAACGTATTTAAAAAAAATTAAAGCTGAAATGGCTTGAGTCGATAAGTATTCAACCCCTTTACTGGCTCGCCTAAATAAGGTTCAGGAGGAACAATGGGTTTAACAAGTCACATAAGAAGTTGCATGGACTCATTCTGTGTGCAATAATAGTGTTTAACATGATTTTTGAATGACTACCTCATCGCTGTACCCCACACATACAATTATCTGTACGGTCCCTCAGTAGAGCAGTGGATTTGAAACACAGATGCAACTACAAAGACCAGGGATGTTTTCCAATACCTAACAAAGAAGGGCACCTATTGGTAGATGGGGGTAAAAACATATATTTTTTTAAATCAGACTATTGAATATCCCGTTGAGCATGGTGAAGTTATCAATAACACATTAGATGGTGTATCAATACACCCAGAGATACAGAGATACAGAGATACAGTCACTACATAGATACAGTCACTACAGAGATACAGTCACTACAGAGATACAGAGATACAGTCACTACAGAGATACAGTCACTACAGAGATACAGTCACTACAGAGATACAGAGATACAGTCACTACATAGATACAGTCACTACAGAGATACAGTCACTACAGAGATACAGAGATACAGTCACTACAGAAATACAGTCACTACAGAGATACAGAGATACAGTCACTACAGAGATACAGTCACTACAGAGATACAGTCACTACAGAGATACAGAGATACAGTCACTACAGAAATACAGTCACTACAGAGATACAGAGATACAGTCACTACAGAAATACAGTCACTACAGAGATACAGAGATACAGTCACTACAGAGATACAGTCACTACAGAAATACAGTCACTACAGAGATACAGAGATACAGTCACTACAGAAATACAGTCACTACAGAGATACAGAGATACAGTCACTACAGAGATACAGTCACTACAGAGATACAGTCACTACAGAAATACATTCACTACAGAGATACAGGCGTCCTTCCTAACGCAGTTGCTGGAGAGGAAATACATTTCCCAGGGATTTCAACACGAGGCCAATAGGGACTTTAAAACAGCTACGGAGTTTAATGGCTGTGATAGGAGAACACTGAGGATGGATCAACAACATTGTAGTTACTCCACAATACTAATCTAATTGATAGAATGAAAAGAAGGAAGTCTTGTACAGAATAAAAAATATTCCAAAACATGCATCCTGTTTGCAACAAGGTGCTAAACTAATACTGCAACACCTGTGCCAAAGACACTTACTATTTGTCCTGATTACAAATGGTTATGTTTGGAGCGAATCCAATACAACACACTACCGAGTACCAGACTGAACCAGACCACTCTCCATATTTACAAGCATAGTGGTGGCTGCATCATGTTTGCTTGTCATCCTTAAGGACTAGGGAGCTATTCAGGATAAAAAGAAACAGATGGAGCTAAGCACAGGCAAAATCCTAGAGGACAACCTGGTTCAGTCTGCTTACTAGACACTGGGGGGGGGGGGTTGCTTTCCACTAGATACTGGGGGGTTGCTTTCCACTAGATACTGGGAGATGAATTCACCATTCAGCAGGATAATAACCTAAAACACAAGGCCAAATCTACACTGGGGGGTTGCTTTCCACTAGATACTGGGAGATGAATTCACCATTCAGCAGGATAATAACCTAAAACACAAGGCCAAATCTACACTGGGGGCTGCTTTCCACTAGACACTGGGGAGGGGGGGGGGGGTTGCTTACCAGGAGGAGAGGGAACGTGAGGGGGGGAGGACGTGCGTAGTTGAGGTACAGTTTTGACAAAATCATCCTGAAAATGGCAAAAGAAAAATGGTTGTCTGGCGATGATCAACAACCAATTTGACAGAGCTTGAAGAATTTTGAAAGAATAAATGGGCAAATATTGTACAATCCAGGTGTGCAATGATCTCAGTCCAGGGGTCTGAAGGCACTGCATGTCTTTATTTCCTTTAAATTAAATTTAAAAACACGTTTTCACTTTGTCATTACGGTGTGTAGATGGGTGAGATTTAAAAAAATATATTCTTTCCATTTTGAATTCAAGCTGTAACAAGAAAACGTGGAATAAATCAAGGGGTATGAATACTTTCTGAAGGCTCTGTGCATGCAATTTGACACGAATGATGAGCTGCATTTTCAGAAGATAGAAATAATATAATATGATGCAAAAAGTTTTAAACCGGCGATTCCTAATGTTTTCTGACCGATGCTATGCTACATTTGGATCGGTTTGGGGTCCACTTGTGTCACGACTTCCTCAAAAGTCGGTCCCTCTCCTTGTTCGGCCGGCCTTCGAGCCACCGCCGATCCACTTTTCATTTTCCATTTGTTCTGTCTTTGTCTTAATCACACCTGGCTTCACTCAATCAATGACTTGTTTATTATTTAACCCTCTGTTCCCCCATGTTTTGTTTGTGAGTGACTGTTTATTGTAATTCGCTCCGTCTTTGTGGGCTCGTGATGTCACTTTGTACATTTGTCTTTTTTGAGTAAAGTACGTTGGTTACTCATATCTGCTGTCCTGCGCCTGACTCTCTACACCAGCTACACCCAGGGCCTTTACAACTGGCTTCTTAAACATTTGAATTGGGGACCGATGTGCAACCATTACAGCCTGATGAGACAGGCATTAAAAAAAAATCACTGTTACATTGTAATAAATATGTTATAACGATGCGTGAAACACTTCTATAAAGTTATTTTAACAAAAAAATCCCGCTGTACCTAATATCATTAATAACCATTAGACATAGGAGTTAGCATAGCAGGGCTCAGGGCTAAATGGACATTCCTTCGGTCCCTACAGAGTTCGGTAAATCATTTTCTGTACCTTACCTGAAATAATGTGCCTCTCGGGCAATTCAGACTGATTTGAGGAGCCTTTTTACTGAAGAATGTGCTTAGTTTGTATTATAGTGTTTTCGTTATATATCTGTTTTGCATTTCATATTGATGTGTTTATTTTCATCTGTAAAAGAGGCATTGGTCTCAGCATGACTCCCTGTCAAAATAAAAGGTACAACAACACATCCAACACCCAGTGAAAACCCGTCTCACTCACCGGAACCCTATCTGGGTACTTGCTGCGTATTTTGGCCGACTCTATACACCGATGTTCTGTTGAGAAGAAGAGATGGATTGAGAGATGTTGTGAAGGGTGTTACACTGTAATACAACATGTTTCAACCCCTCCTAGCTACCGGGAGGGTAGGCGTTATGCTCCAGCCTTTACTCTAAACCAGCTGATTCAGCTAATCAAGAACCTTAAGAGCCACTCAGATTAGTAGAATAGGCCGGTGGGTTGCCCCCCTGACCTACTCAGTTCACCAAAGAGCAGGGTTGTGTCCCAAAATCCCCCCCCCCTCCCCCATTCCCTGCGTAGTGCACTACTTTTAACCAAGGCTCTGGTCAAAAGTAGTGCACTATATAGGGAATAGGGTTCCATTTGGAACTCAATCTCTTGGGTGGCTGTGACAGGAGGATCAACATTTGACAAGAGGTCACATGACGTTGCCTGACCGAGATCCACAGGCATCAGCAGCAGCTGTTGGACACCAGATGCACTCTGGGTAATCACTAGCAAAAGCTGCCAATTCACTGGGCTAAATATGTCAATATTTCCCCTAGGCTACTTCTCTATGTGTCAATCTAACACATAAGCCATACAGGTGTGGCCTATATCCAAATTATGTAACAAAAGGGAAAAGAGAACTCTGGAATAGACTTTTGTTAAAATATATAAATAATTTTTGCCATGTTACGTAAGAATATTTCAGCCATATATCGTTGTAATGTTATCACAATAATACCCCAATGTTCAGGGGATATGCCATGCGTCAGGAGCAAAGGATTGAGACAACATTTTGACAACTGTTTGTTAGAACAGAATAGGCCTAGTTCTAATTGACATGATATATTTACTTTCAATATCATATCAGTTGTCATGTCAATAGGAACGACATGTCCGGAATCGAGGTGATTCAAATTGAAAACGCATAGCACATTTAACCAGTAAAACAACCAATCCATTAGCAATATGTGACTAATGTCTTAAGTGACGTCGACATACAATTTAGATTAACTTCGTAGTGTTATTTTGTAGCCAAAGGACTCAACAACATCTGAGCGGCGAGGCCACTACAGTCAGCTGATGTTAGTGCAGAAAAGTAGCCAATCATATACAGCAAATGCCATTTAAAAAAAGAAGAATACAGAGGAGATACATATTTGTTCCTATTTTGACAATTGTGTTATCTGCCTGTTATGAAACAAGTAACCCCCTTTACCCAGGGAATGATCCTCTTTGAACATCCACTTCATGGTGGCTGATTCCAGGAGAGTTTGCTCGATGCGCGGTAAAATCGTAGAGGGTTGGTGAGGAATCAGACAGTGACAACAACAACAAAAAGATTGCTAATGCTGTATTCCTAAAACTCAAAACAATGTAAAAATGTTGACCAAGAACGTCAACAATGTAGCAAAACAAGTCTCAGTCGGCCTCAGCGATGCCGTCACTATGGGACTGTACCATCGCATCGCAGGGGACGGAGACTGATTCGAGTGGGTGCGGTTCAGGGACACACATGCTGCGCAGATTATCAGATCTTTACAACGCCTCGGTGTTTAACGTTTGCGTGTTTAACGTCCAATCACCAATCCACACGATAAAGACGTAGCTAACAGTCTGCTATAACCTAGAGCAGGTCTGTGCAGAGTTTGTATCTCTGGAACATATCTAGGATCTCAGTCTACTTTCGTTCTTTTTTTTTTTTAAAGGTACTTGCTGTTCTGGATCATTCCAACTCGACTTTACCCCTTTGAATTGACATTTAAAATGGTTAATGTTAGGGTAATGGCTCTGGTTAAGTTTTAGGGTAAGGGTTAGGATTTAGGGTATGGAAGTCCCAAAGATCACCGGATAGCACTATCTTTTTAAAAACATGACAGTCTGGTCTAGTTTATGACAGATGAGCAAGTGATTTGATGAGCAGGCTGATGAGCAAGTGATTTGTCCTAGAAACTCCATTATATCTCCATAAATCCTCTCTATTTTCTACCCCTTTCGTGGGATAAAGTATGACATTGATTCACATAGGAATATCATAGATATGTTGTTTGGGCGGCATCCCACTAGAGAGTTACATACGGAATCATACATAAGACTAATTGAAATAGGATCCCAGTGGACACACTCCTCCTTATTCTGGGCCTTCAAAGTAGGCTTCGGTAACAGCACTATGGGACTGTACCATCAGCTGGTCATTTATTCATTCACTCTCACCCCACCCTCCTTTATTCAGTCACTCTCACCCCCTCCTTTATTCAGTCACTCTCACCCCCCTCCTTTATTCAGTCACTCTCACCCCCCTCCTTTATTCAGTCACTCTCACCCCCCTCCTTTATTCAGTCACTCTCACCCCCCTCCTTTATTCAGTCACTCTCAACCCCCTCCTTTATTCAGTCACTCTCACCCCCTCCTTTATTCAGTCACTCTCCCCCTCCTTTATTCAGTCACTCTCCCCCTCTCCTTTATTCAGTCACTCTCACCCCCTCCTTTTTTTAGTCACTTTCACCCCCTCCTTTATTCAGTCACTCTCACCCCCTCCTTTATTCAGTCACTCTCACCCCCTCCTTTATTCAGTCACTCTCACCCCCTCCTTTATTCAGTCACTCTCACCCCCTCCTTTATTCAGTCACTCTCACCCCCGCTCCTTTATTCAGTCACTCTCACCCCCTCCTTTATTCAGTCACTCTCACCCCCTCCTTTATTCAGTCACTCTCACCCCCCTCCTTTATTCAGTCACTCTCCCCCTCCTTTATTCAGTCACTCTCACCCCGCTCCTTTATTCAGTCACTCTCACCCCCCTCCTTTATTCAGTCACTCTCACCCCCGCTCCTTTATTCAGTCACTCTCACCCCCTCCTTTATTCAGTCACTCTCACCCCCTCCTTTATTCAGTCACTCTCACCCCCCTCCTTTATTCAGTCACTCTCACCCCCTCCTTTATTCAGTCACTCTCACCCCCTCCTTTATTCAGTCACTCTCACTCCCCCTCCTTTATTCAGTCACTCTCACCCCCGCTCCTTTATTCAGTCACTCTCACCCCCTCCTTTATTCAGTCACTCTCACCCCCTCCTTTATTCAGTCACTCTCCCCCTCCTTTATTCAGTCACTCTCACCCCCTCCTTCAGGCAACAGAGAATCTGTAGTTGGACGGTTTGAAGAAGTTTAATCCGTGCTCTGATTGGAGTGTTATTGCCATGTGAAAGTCAAACCCAGTTCTATTATTTATTTATTATTTATTGTTTTATTATAAGTATGTACTAATAGTATTGGCTGTATAACATATACAGGTATTCAGATATCAGCAGTGCTTTAGTACATGGTGGTACAGAATGAGGATAATACAACACACAACAGTAATCTACTGCTATTATTATTATACAGTAACTTTACAGTGTAGTGTGTGTAGTTGACTTGCCAGCCTCTGTAACAATCGCAGTCACCAGGTTTTCCAGAAATCCAGGTTGGATTTCCTACTTATACCATCCTGATACCCAGAATCTTCCAGCTGGGATTTCTGGAAAACTTCAGCATTTTTGGGGGGAAAGTTTCCAGAACCAGCACTTTGACATAATCCAAACTGTATTCTCGTGAACGAGCCTGATCATGCGATAGCTCACCATTCTGTTTCATCTCAAGGAGGCCCTGAGATCAGGTTGGTTCTATGAGGTTATCAAAACTGTGTATGCACCCACAGGAGGTTGGTGGCACCTCAATTGGGGAGGATGGGCTCGTGGTAATGACTGGAGAGGAATCTTTGGAATGGTACCAAATACCATCTAACGCGTGGTTTCCATGGTTTCCAGGTGTTTGATGCCGTTCCATTTGCTCCGTTCCGGTCATCATTATGAGCAGCAGTCTCCTGTGATATGGACGTTGAGTTGATGTCAAATGGCAAACCCATTATCAACCAATCAGGAGTTCTGGAAAACCTGGGATTTTGGGGAAAGTTACTAGAATTTTACAACCCTGGTTTTGTTGATGTCAAACAGTTTCCCCTTTACTATCCTCAGCCTTCAGCTGGTTATCAGAGGGAGGGGTTATCAGCCTTCAGCTGGTTATCAGGGAGGAGGGGTTATCAGCTTTCAGCTGGTTATCAGGGAGGAGGGGTTATCAGCTTTCAGCTGGTTATCAGAGGGAGGGGTTATCAGCTTTCAGCTGGTTATCAGGGAGGAGGGGTTATCAGCTTTCAGCTGGTTATCAGGGAGGAGGGGTTATCAGCTTTCAGCTGGTTATCAGGGAGGAGGGGTTATCAGCTTTCAGCTGGTTATCAGAGGGAGGGGTTACCAGCCTTCAGCTGGTTATCAGGGAGGAGGAGTTATCAGCTTTCAGCTGGTTATCAGGGAGGAGGGGTTATCAGCTTTCAGCTGGTTATCAGAGGAGGGGTTACCAGCCTTCAGCTGGTTATCAGGGAGGAGGAGTTATCAGCTTTCAGCTGGTTATCAGGGAGGAGGGGTTATCAGCTTTCAGCTGGTTATCAGAGGAGGGGTTATCAGCTTTCAGCTGGTTATCAGGGAGGAGGGGTTATCAGCTTTCAGCTGGTTATCAGAGGGAGGGGTTACCAGCCTTCAGCTGGTTATCAGAGGGAGGGGTTATCAGCTTTCAGCTGGTTATCAGAGGGAGGAGGGGTTATCAGCCTTCAGCTGGTTATCAGGGAGGAGGAGTTATCAGCTTTCAGCTGGTTATCAGGGAGGAGGGGTTATCAGCTTTCAGCTGGTTATCAGGGAGGAGGGGTTATCAGCTTTCAGCTGGTTATCAGAGGGAGGGGTTATCGGCTTTCAGCTGGTTATCAGAGGGAGGGGTTATCAGCTTTCAGCTGGTTATCAGAGGGAGGGGTTATCAGCTTTCAGCTGGTTATCAGGGAGGAGGAGTTATCAGCTTTCAGCTGGTTATCAGGGAGGGGTTATCAGCTTTCAGCTGGTTATCAGAGGGAGGGGTTATCAGCTTTCAGCTGGTTATCAGGGAGGAGGGGTTATCAGCTTTCAGCTGGTTATCAGGGAGGAGGGGTTACCAGCTTTCAGCTGGTTATCAGAGGGAGGGGTTAACAGCCTTCAGCTGGTTATCAGAGGGAGGGGTTAACAGCCTTCAGCTGGTTATCAGAGGGAGGGGTTATCAGCTTTCAGCTGGTTATCAGGGAGGAGGGGTTATCAGCTTTCAGCTGGTTATCAGAGGGAGGGGTTATCAGCCTTCAGCTGGTTATCAGGGAGGAGGGTTACCAGCCTTCAGCTGGTTATCAGGGAGGAGGGGTTACCAGCCTTCAGCTGGTTATCAGAGGGAGCGGTTATCAGCTTTCAGCTGGTTATCAGGGAGGAGGGGTCATCAGGGAGGAAGGGTTATCAGCTTTCAGCTCGTTATCAGGGAGGAGGGGTTATCAGCCTTCAGCTGGTTACCAGGGAGGAGGGGTTACCAGCCTTCAGCTGGTTATCAGGGAGGAGGGGTTACCAGCCTTCACCTGGTTATCAGGGAGGAGGGGTTACCAGCCTTCAGCTGGTTGTCAGGGAGGATGGGTTATCAGCCTTCAGCTGGTTGTCAGGGAGGAGGGGTTACCAGCCTTCAGCTGGTTATCAGGGAGGAGGGGTTACCAGCCTTCACCTGGTTATCAGGGAGGAGGGTTACCAGCCTTCACCTGGTTGTCATGGAGGAGGGGTTACCAGACTTCACCTGGTTATCAGGGAGGAGGGGTTACCAGCCTTCACCTGGTTGTCATGGAGGAGGGGTTACCAGCCTTCACCTGGTTATCAGGGAGGAGGGGTTACCAGCCTTCACCTGGTTGTCATGGAGGAGGGGTTACCAGCCTTCACCTGGTTATCAGGGAGGAGGGGTTACCAGCCTTCAGCTGGTTATCAGAGGGAGCGGTTATCAGCTTTCAGCTGGTTATCAGGGAGGAGGTGTTACCAGCCTTCAGCTGGTTGTCATGGAGGAGGGGTTCCCAACAATACAACTAAAAACAAATGTTTGTGTGTCCTCCTCCCATGAGTTGTTTTTAATTTTAATCCATTTTTTAAAGGGAAGGGAGTTCCATGCAATCATGGCTCTGTATAAAACCGTGTATTGCCTTGAATTAGTTCTGGACTTGGGGACTGTGAAGAGACCCCTGGTGGCATGTCTTTGTGGGGTATGTATGGGGTGTCTCTGCTGGATGTTATTTGATTACGCAAACAATCTGGAATGTTCATTCCAGTAGTATTTATCATTAAAACAAATAGAAGAGAAGCAGTTCATCTCTTGTCAACCCTCAACCAGGAAAGACTGGGATGCATGTTGCTGATGTTAGTTCTGTACGTGTAGTTCAGGGCAAGGCGTTCAGGGCAAGGCGTTCAGGGCAAGGCGTTCAGGGCAAGGCGTTCAGGGCAAGGCGTTCAGGGCAAGGCGTGCTGCTCTGTTTGGAGACAGCTGTTCTCTCTTAGAAAATAGGGCTCCAAAACCGTTCTTCAACTGTCCACATAGGAGAACCCTTTTTGGTTCTAGGTGAAAACCATTTTTGGTTCCAGGTATCTAAAGGTTCTTCCTGAAGCTTTATTCACGATCCCGGGTGGGGAGTATCAAGAGGTTATTGGAACCAAAAAGTTCTACCTGTAACCAACAAGCGTTCTTCAAAGGGTTCTCCTTTGGTTCAAAATGGTTTTTAGTTTCTAGATAGCACCTTTAAGAGGGTAGCTTTGCTATTCCTCCTTTGCTCCACCTGACCATATTACCGGACAGTAATCAACATGAGACAAGACCAGAGTCTGAACGACTAGTGCAGTTTATTGATGTTTCAAAAACGCAGAACATCTTTTTATAACAGACATACCTCTCCCCATCTTCACGACAACTCTGTCAATTTGACTTGACCATAATAACTGACCATCCACTGTTATACTTAAGCAATGAGGCGCGAGGGGGATGTGGTTTATGGACAATTTACGACGGCTAAGGGCTGTTCTTAAGCACGACGCAACGCAGAGTTCTTGGATACAGCCTTTAGCCGTGGAATATTGGCCATTTACCACAACCCCCAAGGTGCCTTATTGCTATTATAAACTGGTTACCAACGTAATTAGAAGAGTCCAAATAAATGTTTTGTTATATCCGTGGTATACCACGGCTGTTAGCCAATCAGCATTCAGGGCTCGAAGCACCCAGTTTATAAGTATGAATTTAGCTTCCTCAACTTGCTCAATGGTCACAACCCTTTATACACAACTACAGCTGAGGTTTAGGTCTTAGAGAATGTTTTTATTATTAAACACCTGATACTGATGTGTAAAGTGTGGAATCATCTGCATACGTAGTGATTCTAGCTTTGTGTTTAAGACCAGTGGCAAATCATTTGTAAAAATAGAGAAGAGTAACTGGCCCAAGGCAACTACCCTGAGGGACACCGCACTTTACATATCTGATGTTAGAGAAGCTTCCACTGAAGGACACTCTCTGGATTCTATTGGAGAAATAATTATCCAAGGGTCATCAGCCTTCAGCTGGTTGTCAGGGGGAGGGGTCATCAGCTGGTTGTCAGGGGGAGGAGTCATCAGCTGGTTGTCAGGGGGAGTCATCAGCTGGTTGCCAGGGGGGAGGGGTCATCAGCCTTCAGCTGGTTGCCAGGGGAGGGGTCATCAGCCTTCAGCTGGTTGCCAGGGGGAGGGGTCATCAGCCTTCAGCTGGTTGCCAGGGGGAGGGGTCATCAGCCTTCAGCTGGTTGCCAGGGGGAGGGGTCATCAGCCTTCAGCTGGTTGCCAGGGGGAGGGGTCATCAGCCTTCAGCTGGTTGTCAGGGGGAGGGGTCATCAGCCTTCAGCTGGTTGTCAGGGGGAGGGGTCATCAGCCTTCAGCTGGTTGTCAGGGGACGGGTCATCAGCCTTCAGCTGGTTGTCAGGGGGACGGGTCATCAGCCTTCAGCTGGTTGTCAGGGGGACGGGTCATCAGCCTTCAGCTGGTTGTCAGGGGGACGGGTCATCAGCCTTCAGCTGGTTGTCAGGGGGACGGGTCATCAGCCTTCAGCTGGTTGTCAGGGGGAGGGGTTTCCCCAAGTGGTGTCCGGTGGTGATGCCGTGGGGGCGGGTGCTCTGCTCCGCCCTGACCTCAGGCCGCAGCACGAAGCCTCCGGGGAAGGTCAGGTCAAACATCTCGCTGGGGGCAAAGGTCAGGGGTCGCTCGACCAGCAGGGTCTTCAGCCTGGCCCTCCAGCCATCCAGCATGGCTGTCCGAGTCGCGGGGGGGTTGTGTCCCGGACACCAGAACACCTGGGGGGCTAGCACCTGAAATCCACAGAAGTGAAGCACGCCATTCTGGAAGGATGGAGGGACGTGGAGGAGAGAGGAGAGGAGTCTGGGTCAAATACATGTAGCAAATACTTGAACTGCGCTTGGTTTAGTTTGCACAATATGCTACAATGGAACCAATAAAATAAACCCCAAAAAAATGCAAACCCAAAACGAAATGAAACACATTGGAAATACTTGGTATTTGGAGATAACCTTGAAGCATAAAAATGTATGAGGAAACTCATTTTGAGACACACAAGTATCCCCAAAGCCACTTGATTGTCTTCTCAATCTATGAGAAGCAAATACAGCAAAATATTTTTTGGGGGGGTGTCACATCTTAACTCTTCCCCCTTGGCTGTCATCCTGCGTTACCTGTAGGGGCCACAGTGTGACGTTAATGTCTCCGTTGAGGCCGTCAGGGGCGGTACATAGTCTGCATAGACCCAGTGCTGAACGACAACATGGCTTTCTTGTCCTGTAAAATGATAAAGAGTATGAAGTGTAACTCCCAACAGCAGGGTAGCCTAGTGGTTAGAGTGGAGGGCGGCAGCGTAGCCTAGTGGTTAGAGTGGAGGGGCGGCAGCGTAGCCTAGTGGTTAGAGTGGAGGGGCGGCAGCGTAGCCTAGTGGTTAGAGTGGAGGGGCGGCAGGGTAGACTAGTGGTTAGAGTGGAGGGGCGGTAGGTAGCCTAGTGGTTAGAGTGGAGGGCGGCAGGGTAGCCTAGTGGTTAGAGTGGAGGGGCGGCAGGGTAGCCTAGTGGTTAGAGTGGAGGGCGGCAGCGTAGCCTAGTGGTTAGAGTGGAGCGGCGGCAGCGTAGCCTAGTGGTTAGAGTGGAGGGGCGGCAGGGTAGCCTAGTGGTTAGAGTGGAGGGCGGCAGCGTAGCCTAGTGGTTAGAGTGGAGGGGCGGCAGGGTGGCCTAGTGGTTAGAGTGGAGGGGCGGCAGGGTAGCCTAGTGGTTAGAGTGGAGGGGCGGCAGCGTAGCCTAGTGGTTAGAGTGGAGGGGCGGCAGGGTAGCCTAGTGGTTAGAGTGGAGGGGCGGCAGGGTAGCCTAGTGGTTAGAGTGGAGGGCGGCAGCGTAGCCAAGTGGTTAGAGTGGAGGGCGGCAGGGTAGACTAGTGGTTAGAGTGGAGGGCGGCAGGGTAGCCTAGTGGTTAGAGTGGAGGGGCGGCAGCGTAGCCTAGTGGTTAGAGTGGAGGGCGGCAGCGTAGCCTAGTGGTTAGAGTGGAGGGGCGGCAGGGTAGACTAGTGGTTAGAGTGGAGGGGCGGCAGGGTAGCCTAGTGGTTAGAGTGGAGGGCGGCAGCGTAGCCTAGTGGTTAGAGTGGAGGGCGGCAGCGTAGCCTAGTGGTTAGAGTGGAGGGCGGCAGGGTAGCCTAGTGGTTAGAGTGGAGGGCGGCAGCGTAGCCTAGTGGTTAGAGTGGAGGGGCGGCAGCGTAGCCTAGTGGTTAGAGTGGAGGGGGCGGCAGCGTAGCCTAGTGGTTAGAGTGGAGGGGCGGCAGCGTAGCCTAGTGGTTAGAGTGGGGGGCGGCAGCGTAGCCTAGTGGTTAGAGTGGAGGGCGGCAGCGTAGCCTAGTGGTTAGAGTGGAGGGCGGCAGCGTAGCCTAGTGGTTAGAGTGGAGGGCGGCAGCGTAGCCTAGTGGTTAGAGTGGAGGGGCGGCAGCGTAGCCTAGTGGTTAGAGTGGAGGGCGGCAGCGTAGCCTAGTGGTTAGAGTGGAGGGGCGGCAGCGTAGCCTAGTGGTTAGAGTGGAGGGGCGGCAGCGTAGCCTAGTGGTTAGAGTGGAGGGCGGCAGCGTAGCCTAGTGGTTAGAGTGGAGGGGCGGCAGCGTAGCCTAGTGGTTAGAGCGGAGGGGCGGCAGCGTAGCCTAGTGGTTAGAGCGTTGGACTAGTAACCGAAAGGTTGCAAGTTCAAACCCCGAGCTGACAAGGTACAAATCTGTCGTTCTGCCCCTGAACAGGCCGTTGACCCACTGTTCCTAGGCCGTCATTGAAAATAAGAATTTGTTCTTAACTGACTTGCCAAGTAAAATAAAGAGGTACAATTAAAAGACAGAGGCCCTATTCATTCCACCAAAACACCATTTACCCTTAACCTCGAAGCAATATAGCCTGAACTGAATGAGAGCAGTGTGTCATTTCATAAGGTAGATATTATGTAGGGTGTCCAAACAAAAACACATCATTTGACCAATGGGTAAAACACTATATGAATTGTGTAGGTAATGCTCAAACAAAAACCAATGGTCCAAACCTCATGTCTCTGTCATAATCTGTTCAAAATGTTTTTTTGTTACCCTTGTAGGATGTTTTATACCCATGTAGGATGGACAAAATCAGGGTGATTCAATCAATGGAGGCCAGAGAAAAAAAGTAGTGAAAAATCAGGAAAAGAACGTTAGGTCAGCTAGACTAGAGGATGTTAGAGAAAAGCATTAGGTCAGCTAGACTAGACGATGTTAGAGAATAGCATTAGGTCAGCTAGACTAGAGGATGTTAGAGAATAGCATTAGGTCAGCTAGACTAGACGAAGTTAGAGAATAGCATTGTGTCAGCTAGATTAGACGATGTTATAGAATAGCATTGTGTCAACTAGACTAGACAATGTTAGAGAATAGCATTGTGTCAGCTAGACTAGACGATGTTAGAGAATAGCATTGTGTCAGCTAGACTAGACAATGTTAGAGAATAGCATTGTGTCAGCTAGACTAGAGGATGTTAGAGAATAGCATTAGGTCAGCTAGACTAGACGATGTTAGAGAATAGCATTGTGTCAGCTAGACTAGACGATGTTAGAGAATAGCACTAGGTCAGCTAGACTAGACGATGTTAGAGAATAGCATTAGGTCAGCTCGACTAGACGATGTTAGAGAATAGCATTAGGTCAGCTAGACTAGACGAAGTTAGAGAATAGCATTGTGTCAGCTAGACTAGACGTGCTCATTCAGGCTGGCGCACGTTCAATCTGTGTAATCTAGAACATCCTACTGTCACACAGTAACGCAAACTAGCGGTATATTAACGTGAACAAAACGGAATCAGGAAATGAATGCATCTGTCCATTGCTATTCAATTGCAGGTCCCGACTTCATTCCGCTTTGATTAACCATTCAGAACATGAAGAATCATATTTGTCTTGGTAAAATGTATTTTATAGCATATGGAAGTTACATTTCATCACCAATGTGCGTGTTTACCCACTTTGGGCAGAGTGGTGGACCCCTACATTATGGCTATTTTAAACTGTGTAGGGTAGTAGGGGTAACTAGCTGTAAATTCACATAAAGACCACAAGATGTCACCAAATTATTTTCGCAACACTTTCTCAGGCTGTCACTGTTCTTGCTGAACAAAAAAAATGTCCTCAATGTCACCATAATTTTGAGACAATTCAACAAAACGATTGTGGTAAATTGATCTAATTTTTTTGAAATGTTGAAAAAGTTGTAGATATATTCCAATGAAGTTAGATCTCTGTTTATATATATATATATATGTAAGAAAGCCTTAAATAATCAATTTTTTTAGAGAGAAAAATGTAGATAATTTTTTTGTAAAGTAGTAAAGTAATAAGATGTTGGTTGAGTGTGTTGGGGGCTAGTTACCCCTTGATGGTTATGAATGTGGTTCTACCTGACATTTAGACAATGACTAGCCCAGTTAGCGCTAGTTTATGCTAACTTGCTAGCTAGCAAATTCACTAGCCGTTAATGCTAGCCAGCTAGCAAATTCACTAGCCGTTAATGCTAGCCAGCTAGCAAATTCACTAGCCGTTAATGCTAGCCAGCTAGCAAATTCACTAGCCGTTAATGCTAGCCAGCTAGCAAATTCACTAACCCGTTAATGCTAGCCAGCTAGCAAATTCACTAGCCGTTAATGCTTGCTAGCTAGCAAATTCACTAGCCGTTAATGCTAGCCAGCTAGCAAATTCACTAGCCGTTAATGCTAGCCAGCTAGCAAATTCACTAGCCGTTAATGCTAGCCAGCTAGCAAATTCACTAGCCGTTAATGCTAGCCAGCTAGCAAATTCACTAGCCGTTAATGCTAGCCAGCTAGCAAATTCACTAGCCGTTAATGCTAGCCAGCTAGCAAATTCACTAGCCGTTAATGCTAGCCAGCTAGCAAATTCACTAGCCGTTAATGCTAGCCAGCTAGCAAATTCACTAGCCGTTAATGCTAGCCAGCTAGCAAATTCACTAGCCGTTAATGCTAGCCAGCTAGCAAATTCACTAGCCGTTAATGCTAGCCAGCTAGCAAATTCACTAGCCGTTAATGCTAGCCAGCTAGCTAGTTAGCATAAACTACTAGGAGTTCTAGCTGGCAAACTTACTACCAGATTGTCTGAGGTAAAATACATAAACAAAGATAACGTAACTTAATTTCAGTTGTAAATGTTTCCACTAGTGACTGATAGCTTTACAGGTAATGCACCTTTATAGACTTATAGCTATTTTATACAGCATTTTATGTCATATAGCCAGCTATCTACGTTTTGAACAGAGAGCTTTTCAATTGGCATCTCTACCCTTGTTTTCAGTCACAAGTGGGGACTTGATTAGGTGGGAGCATTGCATTTACATCAAAACCTCCTGATCCGGGCCCATACATGGCATGAACTCTTCCTGCTCATTGTCAATGGGTATGACACCTAACACAGGCCACTGGAACTAAAGACATGAAACAGAAGGGTCAAAAGGTCAAACCTTGAATATTCCATTGTTGTACATCTTCTGCAGCGAGAAGGCAAAGCCTTGAGTCAGAACTCTGTCTATCCAGCCCTTCATGATGGCTGGAACGCTGAACCAGTACATAGGGAACTGATGAGGAGAGAGAGGTGGTTGACACTCCATCTACAACAATCCAATCACTGTTAAGACTATGATGGGGAGTGTAGGCTTAAATACTTTGGGGAGAAAGGTGGAGAATTTAAAACGCAGCAGGGCACAGTCGAAGAAGAGACAGAGAGAGAGAGGTTGGGGGAGGGGAGGGAGACAGAAAGAGAGAGAGGGAAAGAGAGAGTGAAAGAGAGAAAAAGAGGGAAAAGAGAGAGGGGGAAAGAGAGAGAGAGCGGGATTGGTAAGAGTGTGTGACCTCTGACCTGGAAGATGACGAGCTCCGCCGCCTCCACTTTCCGCTGCTCAGCTATGATGTCATCACTGAGTCGACCCTCCTTCCAGGCATGCATGGTCTCCTCTCCGTACTTGAAGTGCTCCGGGTTCTTCACCTCACCTGGCAAAGGGACAGAACAGCAGCAACGTCAAGCGTGTGTGTAGTTTGTTTGGCACGTGTGTTGGCGTGTGTGAGCGTGTGTGTGTGTAGTTTGTTGGCACGTGTGTTGGCGTGTGTGAGCATGTGTGTGTTGGCGTGTGTGTGTGTAGTTTGTTGGCGTGTGTGAGCATGTGTGTGTGTACCTATAATATCCTCCATGGTGGCGGAGGCTCTGAAGTTCATGGCGTAAAGGTCAGACACAACAACCTTGTAGCCCTGCTGTCTGAGGGCTTCCACGGCAACATCCTTCGCTGCCGAGTTAAAGGAACCCCCCACTCTGATGGGCGTACACAATCAGCACTGTCTTCTGAGCTGGTACACACACACACACACACACACACACACACACGTATGATAAGGTGGTGGATGGATCAGTCATAATTGTTTCCCTAAAACAACACTACACATCAAGTTACATTTCATTATGAATGTGTTGTCATCTGGTTTATAACTCAATCAAAAAGGGTTCCAAAGGGGTTCTGTGGCTGTCGCCGTAGGAGAACCCTTTTTGGTTACAGGTAGAACCCTTTTTGAACCCAAAAGAGTTCCACCCGGAACCAAAAGGGTTCTTCTTGAAACCAAAAATGGTTCCACCTGGATCCAAAAAGGGTTCTACCCTGAACACAAAATGTTTTTGTTTTTTTCAAAAGGGTTATTCTATGAGAACAGCTGAAAACCCCCTTTTGGTTCTAGATAGCACCTTCTTTTCTAAGAACGTATTACTGTTTTATTACTGTGACAGTGTTCCACATGGCACCCCATTCCCTTTATCGTGCACTACTGTGGACCAGGGTAGTGCACTACTGAGGACCAGGGTAGTGTACTACTGTTGACCAGGGTCCAATAGGGTAGTGTACTACTGTTGACCAGGGTCCAATAGGGTAGTGTACTACTGTTGACCAGGGTCCAATAGGGTAGTGTACTACTGTTGACCAGGGTCCAATAGGGTAGTGTACTACTGTTGACCAGGGTCCAATAGGGTAGTGTACTACTGTTGACCAGGGTCCAATAGGGTAGTGTACTACTGTTGACCAGGGTCCAATAGGGTAGTGTACTACTGTTGACCAGGGTCCATAGGGTAGTGCACTACTGTTGACCAGGGTCCATAGGGTAGTGCACTACTGTTGACCAGGGTCCATAGGGTAGTGCACTACTGTTGACCAGGGTCCATAGGGTAGTGCACTACTGTTGACCAGGGTAGTGCACTACTGTTGACCAGGGTCCATAGGGTAGTGCACTACTGTTGACCAGGGTAGTGCACTACTGTTGACCAGGGTCCAATAGGGTAGTGCACTACTGTTGCCCAGGGTCCATAGGGTCGTGCACTACTGTTGACCAGGGTCCAATAGGGTACTGCACTACTGTTGCCCAGGGTCCATAGGGTAGTGCACTACTGTTGACCAGGGTCCAATAGGGTACTGCACTACTGTTGACCAGGGTCCATAGGGTAGTGCACTACTGTTGACCAGGGTCCATAGGGTAGTGCACTACTGTTGACCAGGGTCCAATAGGGTAGTGCACTACTGTTGACCAGGGTCCATAGGGTAGTGCACTACTGTTGACCAGGGTAGTGCACTACTGTTGACCAGGGTCCAATAGGGTAGTGCACTACTGTTGCCCAGGGTCCATAGGGTCGTGCACTACTGTTGCCCAGGGTCCAATAGGGTAGTGCACTACTGTTGCCCAGGGTCCATAGGGTAGTGTACTACTGTTGACCAGGGTCCAATAGGGTAGTGCACTACTGTTGCCCAGGGTCCATAGGGTAGTACTACTGTTGACCAGGGTCCATAGGGTAGTGCACTACTGTTGACCAGGGTCCATAGGGTAGTGCACTACTGTTGACCAGGGTCCATAGGGTAGTGCACTACTGTTGACCAGGGTCGTGCACTACTGTTGCCCAGGGTCCATAGGGTCGTGCACTACTGTTGACCAGGGTCCAATAGGGTAGTGCACTACTGTTGCCCAGGGTCCATAGGGTAGTGTACTACTGTTGCCCAGGGTCCATAGGGTAGTGTACTACTGTTGACCAGGGTCCAATAGGGTAGTGCACTACTGTATTTGACCCCTCTGAAAAACATGACTTAGTACTTGGTGGCAAAACCCTTGTTGGCAATCAGAGAGGTCAGACGTTTCTTGTAGTTGGCCACCAGGTTTGCACACATCTCAGGAGGGATTTTGTCCCACTCCTCTTTGCAGATCTTCTCCAAGTCATTAAGGTTTCGAGCCTGACGTTCTGAAACTCGAACCTTCAGCTCCCTCCACAGATTTTCTATGGGATTATGGTCTCGAGGCTGGCTCGGCCACTCCAGGACCTTAATGTGCTTCTTCTTGAGCCACTCCTTTGTTGCCTTGGCTGTGTGTTTTGGGTCATTGTCATGCTGGAATACCCATCCACGACCCATTCTCAATGCCCTGGCCGAGGAAAGAGGTTCTCACCCAAGATTTGACGGTATATGGCCCCATCCATCGTCCCTTTGATGCGGTGAAGTTGTCCTGTTCCCTTAGCAGAAAAACACCCCCCAAAGCATAATGTTTCCATCTCCATGGCGGAGATCTTTGTGGGCTATACTCGGCCTTGTCTCAGGATGGTAAGTTGGTGGTTGAAGATATCCCTCTAGTGGTGTGGGGGCTGTGCTTTGGCAAAGTGGGTGGGGTAAGATCCTGCCTGTTTGGCCCTGTCTGGGGGTATCATCGGATGGGGTCACAGTGTCTCCTGACCCTCCTGTCTCCCTCCAGTATTTATGCTGCAGTAGTTTGTGTGTCAGGGGGCTGGGGTCAGTTATATATCTGGAGTACTTCTCCTGTCTTATCCGGTGTCCTGTGTGAATTTAAGTATGCTCTCTCTAATTCTCTTTCTTTTCTCTCTCTCAGAGGACCTGAGCCCTAGGACCATGCCTCAGGACTACCTGGCATAATGACTCCTTGCTGTCCCCAGTCCACCTGGCCATGCTGCTGCTCCAGTTAACTGTTTTGCCTGCGGCTATGGAATCCTGACCTGTTCACCGGACGTGCTACCTCTCCCAGACATGCTGTTTTCAACTCCCTAGAGACAGCAGGAGTGGTAGAGATACTCTGAATGATCGGCTATGAAAAGCCAGCTGACATTTACTCCTGAGGTGCTGACTTGCTGCACCCTCTACAACTACTGTGATCATTCATATCTGACCCTGCTGGTCATTTATGAACATTTGAATATCTTGGCCACGTTCTGCTATAATCTCCACCCGGCACAGCCAGAAGAGGACTGGTCACCCCTCATAGCCTGGTTCCTCTCTTGGTTTCTTCCTAGGTTTTGGCCTTTCTAGGGAGTTCTAGGGTGAGATCTTGCATGGAACCCCATGCTGAGGGAGATTGACAGTTCTTTTGTGTTTAATAATCGCACCAACTGTTGTCACCTTCTCACCAAGCTGCTTGGCGATGGTTTTGTAGCCCAATCCAGCCTTGTGTAGGTCTACAATCTTGTCCCTGACATACTTGGAGAGCTCTTTGGTCTTGGCCATGGTGGAGAATTTGGAATCTGATTGATTGATTGCTTCTGTGGACAGGTGTCTTATACAGGTAACAAACAGATGAGGAGCACTCCCTTTAAGAGTGTGCTCCTAATCTCAGCTCGTTACCTTTATAAAAGACACCGGAGACCCAGAAATCTTTCTGATTGAGAGATGGTTAAATACATATTTCCCTCATTAAAATGCAAATCAATTTATAACATTTTTGACATGCATTTTTCTTGATATTTTTGTTGTTATTCTGTCTCTCACTGTTCAAATAAACACACCATTAAAATTATAGACGGATCATTTCTTTGTCAGTGGGCAAAAGTACAAAATCAGCAAGGGATAAAATACTTTCCCTCACTGTAGATCGCCAGGGGCTCACTTCAAGACCATCTGTAAATAAAAAAAACTAGAAAATAGGAGGATGTTTGAAATGATTTATACTTTTGATAATTAAGTATTATTATTTTTTTGTTTAGCAATTAATTACTTATACTTTTGATACTTGAGTATATTTAAAACAAAATACTTTACAACTTTTTCAAGTAGTATTTTAGTGGGGACATTTCAATTTTACTTGACTCATTTTCTATGAAGGTATATTTGAATGTTTCCACAACTGACAATACATCCATTGTGTTTGTTAAACTACAACGGAACTATTGTATAAAGCTGTCCAAGTTCAATAATGCTGATCACAATAATCTGCTTTAATTAATAAAAAAACGGAGTGGTTTTGTCATTATAGCGTTTGCATAAATCTTACGCAGTAGAGCAACACGAAGTACTAAGGCATCAGCACAAAATCACACCACTTGTTGGCTATTTACTCAAACACTGGACAAATGCATGACAACTTTCAAATTCAGCTGAACAAGCCAGCAGGATAATGAAATATAAACCAAAGAACCTGAAAGCAGAGATATTGTCAATGCACTAATATCTCACGGTTGAGACTTACCCATGACGCGAGTTTATGATCGGTCCTTCCTCAGATCTGGATGCTCCCTCTTCTGCAACTCGAGGGGAAAAGCTGCGTCTTTGTATGGTGCCGCAGCGCGCTGCTCTTATCACTATGAAACCGCCCGCTGATATTCGCGTGAGAAACATTGTGTGATTGAAACTGAGATTGAGCGGTTACACAACACCAGAATCTCGAGTCACACGTACACAAAGAAGAAAACAAGAAAGAAAAAAACGTCCTGTAGCCTCGACAGCCATGGGACCATGGGGCCGACCAAAGTCTATCCAGGCGTGTTTTAACGTCGGGAAATGTTACAGCCAGTTTACCGGTTGAGAGAATGATTTGTTTACTACCTTTGGCTTTAGGAAAAGTGTTTTGTGACATTTTTTGTCTGTATCAGACCATTCATATGGGTACCATGAGTTTATCCGATTTAAGCGCTGCGATGCGTGAAGAAACATTGGCAAGTCATAAATCACCACTCTTTGACATGTAAAAGTTGTTCCAACACGGGACTCCCTAAAACACGGTACTTCGCCGGAAGTGAATTTTTGTAGCATGTTAGGAAAGAATTTCGCAAACGTTAATTCTTTTCCTAACCTTAACCTAATTTTCCGAACATGATACGTTTCTTCTCCAAACCCGCGGCGTAAATTCTTCTAACCTGCTACGAAAAAACCCAAAAAACTTTCGGTTGTAGCTGTATCAAAGTGGCGTGTTTTCAGACCGTCCCCCTATTGTGCTGCGTGCCGCCTCAGTATTTGCTTTAGGTGCGGTCCCGTGCGGAATGCGCCATGACAGGACGAGTCTCAAAACCAAGACTTCACTGGTCTGACCAGTCTTCGGACTGTTTTGAATGTCACTTGCACACTTTTGTCAACCCTCACTGGAACGACAGACAGACAGACGTTGGGACAGCTGCAATTCTAATTCAACCATAGATCAAGACACACAGGTGTCCCACGAACATCAGAAACTTTGACCTATAGAGTCAATGTATTATTTTATGTAAACAGCAAATTGCAGGCCAAGTTTCTGCACAGTAATCCATTCTACAATGTGTCATAATGGGCTCAGTTTCCTGGTCAATAGTAGTACCACTATATAGGGCTCTGGTCTATAGTAGTACCACTATATAGGGCTCTGGTCTATAGTAGTACCACTATATAGGGCTCTGGTCTATAGTAGTACCACTATATAGGGAATAGGGCTCTGGTCTATAGTAGTACCACTATATAGGGAATAGGGCATTGGTCTATAGTAGTACCACTATATAGGGAATAGGGCTCTGGTCTATAGTAGTACCACTATATAGGGAATAGGGCTCTGGTCTATAGTAGTACCACCATATAGGGAATAGGGCTCTCTGGTCTATAGTAGTACCACTATATAGGGAATAGGGCTCTGGTCTATAGTAGTGTACTATATAGGGAATAGGGCTCTGGTCTATAGTAGTACCACTATATAGGGAATTGGGCTCTGGTCTATAGTAGTACCACTATATAGGGAATAGGGCACTGGTCTATAGTAGTACCACTATATAGCGAATAGGGCTCTGGTCTATAGTAGTACCACTATATAGGGAATAGGGCTCTGGTCTATAGTAGTACCACTATATAGGGAATAGGGCTCTGGTCTATAGTAGTACCACTATATAGGGAATAGGGCTCTGGTCTATAGTAGTACCACTATATAGGGAATAGGGCTCTGGTCTATAGTAGTACCACTATATAGGGAATAGGGCTCTGGTCTATAGTAGTACCACTATATAGGGAATAGGGCTCTGGTCTATAGTAGTACCACTATATAGGGAATAGGGCTCTGGTCTATAGTAGTACCATTATACAGGGAATTGGGCTCTGGTCTATTGTAGTACCACTATATAGGGAATGGGACTCATGTCTATAGTAGTGTACTATATAGGGAATAGGGCTCTGGTCTATAGCAATACCACTATATAGGGAATAGGGCTCTGGTCTATAGTACTACCACTATATAGGGAATAGGGCTCTGGTCTATAGTAGTACCATTATACAGGGAATTGGGCTCTGGTCTATTGTAGTACCACTATATAGGGAATAGGACTCTGGTCTATAGTAGTGTACTATATAGGGAATAGGGCTCTGGTCTATAGTAATACCACTATATAGGGAATAGGGCTCTGGTCTATAGTACTACCACTATATAGGGAATAGGGCTCTGGTCTATAGTGCTACCACTATATAGGGAATAGGGCTCTGGTCTATAGTACTACCACTATATAGGGAATAGGGCTCTGGTCTATAGTACTACCACTATATAGGGAATAGGGCTCTGGTCTATAGTAGTGTACTATATAGGGAATAGGGCTCTGGTCTATAGTACTACCACTATATAGGGAATAGGGCTCTGGTCTATAGTAGTACCATTATACAGGGAATTGGGCTCTGGTCTGTAGTAGTACCACTATGTAGGGAATAGGGCTCTGGTCTATAGTAGTACCACTATATAGGGAATAGGGCTCTGGTCTATAGTAGTACCACTATATAGGGAATAGGGCTCTGGTCTATAGTAGTACCACAATATAGGAATAGGGCTCTGGTCTATAGTAGTACCACTATATAGGGAATAGGGCTCTGGTCTATAGTAGTACCACTATATAGGGAATAGGGCTCTGGTCTATAGTAGTACCACTATATAGGGAATAGGGCTCTGGTCTATAGTAGTACCACAATATAGGGAATAGGGCTCTGGTCTATAGTACTACCAATATATAGGGAATAGGGCTCTGGTCTATAGTACTACCACTATATAGGGAATAGGGCTCTGGTCTATAGTGCTACCACTATATAGGGAATAGGGCTCTGGTCTATAGTACTACCACTATATAGGGAATAGGGCTCTGGTCTATAGTACTACCACTATATAGGGAATAGGGCTCTGGTCTATAGTAGTGTACTATATAGGGAATAGGGCTCTGGTCTATAGTACTACCACTATATAGGGAATAGGGCTCTGGTCTATAGTAGTACCATTATACAGGGAATTGGGCTCTGGTCTGTAGTAGTACCACTATGTAGGGAATAGGGCTCTGGTCTATAGTACTACCACTATATAGGGAATAGGGCTCTGGTCTATAGTACTACCACTATATAGGGAATAGGGCCCTGGTCTATAGTACTACCACTATATAGGGAATAGGGCTCTGGTCTATAGTACTACCACTATATAGGGAATAGGGCTCTGGTCTATAGTACTACCACTATATAAGGAATAGGGCTCTGGTCTATAGTAGTGTACTATATAGGGAATAGGGCTCTGGTCTATAGTAGTACCATTATACAGGGAATTGGGCTCTGGTCTGTAGTAGTACCACTATGTAGAATACACTGTAGTTTTAATAGGGCTCTGGTCTATAGTACTACCACTATATAGGGAATAGGGCTCTGGTCTATAGTACTACCACTATATAGGGAATAGGGCCCTGATCTATAGTACTACCACTATATAGGGAATAGGGCTCTGGTCTATAGTACTACCACTATATAGGGAATAGGGCTCTGGTCTATAGTAGTGTACTATATAGGGAATAGGGCTCTGGTCTATAGTACTACCACTATAGAGGGAATAGGGCTCTGGTCTATAGTACTACCACTATATAGGGAATAGGGCTCTGGTTTATAGTAGTACCACTTTATAGGGAATAGGGCTCTGGTCTATAGTAGTACCACTATATAGGGAATAGGGCTCTGGTCTATAGTACTACCACTATATAGGGAATATGTCTCTGGTCTATAGTAGTACCACTATATAGGGAATAGGGCTCTGGTCTATTGTAGTGTAATATATAGGGAATATGTCTCTGGTCTATAGTAGTACCACTATATAGGGAATAGGGCTCTGGTCTATAGTACTACCACTATATAGGGAATAGGGCTCTGGTCTATAGTAGTACCACTATATAGGGAATAGGGCTCTGGTCTATAGTAGTGTACTATATAGGGAATAGGGCTCTGGTCTATAGTAGTACCACTATATAGGGAATAGGGCTCTGGTCTATAGTAGTACCACTATATAGGGAATAGGGCTCTGGTCTATAGTAGTACCACTATATAGGGAATAGGGCTCTGGTCTATAGTAGTGTACTATATAGGGAATAGGGCTCTGGTCTATAGTAGTACCACTATATAGGGAATAGGGCTCTGGTCTATAGTAGTACCACTATATAGGGAATAGGGCTCTGGTCTATAGTAGTACCACTATATAGGGAATAGGGCTCTGGTCTATAGTAGTACCACTATATAGGGAATAGGGCTCTGGTCTATAGTAGTACCACTATATAGGGAATAGGGCTCTGGTCTATAGTACTACCACTATATAGGGAATAGGGCTCTGGTCTATAGTAGTACCACTATATAGGGAATAGGACTCTGGTCTATAGTAGTACCACTATATAGGGAATAGGGCTCTGGTCTATAGTAGTACCACTATGTAGGGAATAGGGCTCTGGTCTATAGTACTACCACTATATAGGGAATAGGGCTCTGGTCTATAGTAGTACCACTATATAGGGAATAGGGCACCATTTGGGATGCATTCAGATGCTCATGTAGAATGGATGGATTATGTATTAGAATGTAAACCTCCAGGTTAATATACTAACACACATGAGTACAACCCTGGACCACGCGATACTTCAGCCTAAAGCGTCACAGAATACACTGGTTTTACTAGCCTGCTCCCAGAATACACTGGTTTTACGAGCCTGCTCCCAGAATACACTGGTTTTACTAGCCTGCTCCCAGAATACACTGGTTTTACTAGCCTGCTCCCAGAACCTGTGTGCTGTTGCCAACGCCCATTGCCTGTGGTCAAAACAAACATGTTTGGCAAGGAGTCACCTGGACAAGGAGTCACCTGGAGGGACCTAGAGGTGGCGTTATGGCACAGACTGTGACTCAGGCTATTGTTGTATCAACGTACGGCACAGTACTGTTGTACTGCACTTCTGAATGTCCAAGCTGTTTGCTTAGTCGCCTCCAACTGTTGTTCTTGGGGAAAATGACGTCATGGCTTTAGAAGCTTCTGATAGGCTAATTGACATCATTTGAGCCAACCTTCAAACTCAGTGCCTCTTTGCTTGACATCATGGGATAATCAAAAGAAATCAAGCCAAGACCTCTGACCTCAGATGAACGCGGTACCTTCAGGCGTTTGGATACTTCCTGGCCTTGGTGACAAACCAGTCATTGTCCTCTGGTAATCAATCCAGAATCAATTTGTTCACTAATGTTTACTCTCCTGTCAAGTGGACTTGACACAACATTGCCATTGTAGCTGATACAGTTGAAGTGGGAAGTTTACATACACCTTCGCCAAATATATTTAAACTCAGTTTTTTCATAATTCCTGACATTTAATCCTAAGAACAATTCCCTGTTTTAGGTCAGTTAGGATCACCACTTTATTTTAAGAATGTGAAATGTCATAATAATAGTAGAGAGAATGATTTATTTCAGCTTTTATTTATTTCATCACATTCCCAGTGGGTCAGAAGTTTACATACACTCAATTAGTATTTGGTAGCATTGCCTTTAAATGGTTTCACTTGGGTCAAACGTTTCGGTAGTCTTCCACAAGCTTCCCACAATAGTTGGGTGAATTTAGGCACATTCCTCCTGACAGAGCTGGTGTAACTGAGACAGGTTTGTAGGCCTCCTTGCTCGCTCATGCTTTTTCTTCAGCTTGCAAGCCTCCCCTTTTCCTCCAAACATAACGATGGTCATTATGGCCAAACTGTTCTGCCTGTGATTATTATTATTTGACCATGCTGGTCATTTATGAACATTTGAACATCTTGGCCATGTTCTGTTATAATCTCTACCCGGCACAGCCAGAAGAGGACTGGCCACCCCTCATAGCCTGGTTCCTCTCTAGGTTTCTTCCTAGGTTTTGGCCTTTCTAGGGAGTTTTTACTAGCCACCATGCTTCTACACCTGCATTGCTTGCTGTTTGGGGTTTTAGGCTGGGTTTCTGTACAGCACTTTGAGATATCAGCTGATGTAAAGAAGGGCTATATAAATACATTTGATTTGATTTAGTGTGTTATGAAGGGAATAGGGCTCTGGTCTATTGTAGTACCACTATATAGGGAATAGGGCTCTGGTCTATAGTAGTACCACTATATAGGGAATAGGGCTCTGGTCTATTGTAGTACCACTATATAGGGAATAGGGCTCTGGTCTATAGTAGTACCACTATATAGGGAATAGGGCTCTGGTCTATTGTAGTACCACTATATAGGGAATAGGGCTCTGGTCTATAGTACTACCACTATATAGGGAATAGGGCTCTGGTCTATAGTAGTACCACTATATAGGGAATAGGGCTCTGGTAGTAGTACCACTCTATAGTAGTACCACTATATAGGGAATAGGGCTCTGGTCTATAGTACTACCACTATATAGGGAATAGGGGGCTACCACTGGTCTATAGTACTACCACTATATAGGGAATAGGGCTCTGGTCTATAGTAGTACCACTATATAGGGAATAGGGCTCTGGTCTATAGTAGTACCACTAGGGAATATAGGGAATAGGGCTCTGGTCTATTAGTAGTGCCACTATATAGGGAATAGGGATTTGGTCTATAGTAGTGCCACTATATAGGGAATAGGGCTCTGGTCTATTGTAGTGCCACTATATAGGGAATAGGGATTTGGTCTATAGTAGTGCCACTATATAGGGAATAGGGCTCTGGTCTATAGTACTACCACTATATAGGGAATAGGGATTTGGTCTATAGTAGTGCCACTATATAGGGAATAGGGCTCTGGTCTATAGTAGTACCACTATATAGGGAATAGGGCTCTGGTCTATAGTAGTACCACTATATAGGGAATAGGGCTCTGGTCTATAGTAGTACCACTATATAGGGAATAGGGCTCTGGTCTATAGTAGTACCACTATATAGGGAATAGGGCTCTGGTCTATAGTACTACCACTATATAGGGAATAGGGCTCTGGTCTATAGTACTACCACTATATAGGGAATAGGGCTCTAGGTCTATAGTAGTACCACTATATAGGGAATAGGGCTCTGGTCTATAGTAGTACCACTATATAGGGAATTGGGCTCTGGTCTATAGTAGTACCACTATATAGGGAATAGGGCTCTGGTCTATAGTAGTACCACTATATAGGGAATAGGGCTCTGGTCTATAGTAGTACCACTATATAGGGAATAGGGCTCCTGGTCTATAGTAGTACCACTATATAGGGAATAGGGCTCTGGTCTATAGTAGTACCACTATATAGGGAATAGGGCTCTGGTCTATAGTACTACCACTATATAGGGAATAGGGCTCTGGTCTATAGTAGTACCACTATATAGGGAATAGGACTCTGGTCTATAGTAGTACCACTATATAGGGAATAGGGCTCTGGTCTATAGTAGTACCACTATATAGGAATACTCTGGTCTATAGTAGGGAATAGGGCTCTGGTCTATAGTAGTACCACTATATAGGGAATAGGGCTCTGGTCTATAGTAGTACCACTATATAGGGAATAGGGCACCATTTGGGATGCATTCAGATGTTCATGTAGAATGGATGGATTATGTATTAGAATGTAAACCTCCAGGTTAATATACTAACACACATGAGTACAACCCTGGACCACGCGATACTTCAGCCTAAAGCGTCACAGAATACACTGGTTTTACTAGCCTGCTCCCAGAACCTGTGTGCTATTGCCAACGCCCATTGCCTGTGGTCAAAACAAACATGTTTGGCAAGGAGTCACCTGGACTGAGTCACCTGGACAAGGAGTCACCTGGACAAGGAGTCATGTTTGGACAAGGAGTCACCTGGACAAGGAGTCACCTGGAGGGACCTAGAGGTGGCGTTATGGCACAGACTGTGACTCAGGCTATTGTTGTATCAACGTACGGCACAGTACTGTTGTACTGCACTTCTGAATGTCCAAGCTGTTTGCTTAGTCGCCTCCAACTGTTGTTCTTGGGGAAAATGACGTCATGGCTTTAGAAGCTTCTGATAGGCTAATTGACATCATTTGAGCCAACCTTCAAACTCAGTGCCTCTTTGCTTGACATCATGGGATAATCAAAAGAAATCAAGCCAAGACCTCTGACCTCAGATGAACGCGGTACCTTCAGGCGTTTGGATACTTCCTGGCCTTGGTGACAAACCAGTCATTGTCCTCTGGTAATCAATCCAGAATCAATTTGTTCACTAATGTTTACTCTCCTGTCAAGTGGACTTGACACAACATTGCCATTGTAGCTGATACAGTTGAAGTGGGAAGTTTACATACACCTTCGCCAAATATATTTAAACTCAGTTTTTTCATAATTCCTGACATTTAATCCTAAGAAAAATTCCCTGTCTTAGGTCAGTTAGGATCACCACTTTATTTTAAGAATGTGAAATGTCATAATAATAGTAGAGAGAATGATTTATTTCAGCTTTTACTTATTTCATCACATTCCCAGTGGGTCAGAAGTTTACATACACTCAATTAGTATTTGGTAGCATTGCCTTTAAATGGTTTCACTTGGGTCAAACGTTTCGGGTAGTCTTCCACAAGCTTCCCACAATAGTTGGGTGAATTTAGGCACATTCCTCCTGACAGAGCTGGTGTAACTGAGACAGGTTTGTAGGCCTCCTTGCTCGCTCATGCTTTTTCTTCAGCTTGCAAGCCTCCCCCTTTTTCCTCCAAACATAACGATGGTCATTATGGCCAAACTGTTCTGCCTGTGATTATTATTATTTGACCATGCTGGTCATTTATGAACATTTGAACATCTTGGCCATGTTCTGTTATAATCTCTACCCGGCACAGCCAGAAGAGGACTGGCCACCCCTCATAGCCTGGTTCCTCTCTAGGTTTCTTCCTAGGTTTTGGCCTTTCTAGGGAGTTTTTACTAGCCACCATGCTTCTACACCTGCATTGCTTGCTGTTTGGGGTTTTAGGCTGGGTTTCTGTACAGCACTTTGAGATATCAGCTGATGTAAAGAAGGGCTATATAAATACATTTGATTTGATTTAGTGTGTTATGAAGGGAATAGGGCTCTGGTCTATTGTAGTACCACTATATAGGGAATAGGGCTCTGGTCTATAGTAGTACCACTATATAGGGAATAGGGCTCTGGTCTATTGTAGTACCACTATATAGGGAATAGGGCTCTGGTCTATAGTAGTACCACTATATAGGGAATAGGGCTCTGGTCTATTGTAGTACCACTATATAGGGAATAGGGCTCTGGTCTATAGTACTACCACTATATAGGGAATAGGGCTCTGATCTATAGTAGTACCACTATATAGGGAATAGGGCTCTGGTCTATAGTAGTACCACTATATAGGGAATAGGGCTCTGGTCTATAGTACTACCACTATATAGGGAATAGGGCTCTGGTCTATAGTACTACCACTATATAGGGAATAGGGCTCTGGTCTATAGTAGTACCACTATATAGGAATAGGGCTCTGGTCTATAGTAGTACCAGGGCTCTGGTCTATAGTAGGGAATAGGGAATAGGGCTCTGGTCTATTGTAGTGCCACTATATAGGGAATAGGGATTTGGTCTATAGTAGTGCCACTATATAGGGAATAGGGCTCTGGTCTATTGTAGTGCCACTATATAGGGAATAGGGATTTGGTCTATAGTAGTGCCACTATATAGGGAATAGGGCTCTGGTCTATTGTAGTACCACTATATAGGGAATAGGGATTTGGTCTATAGTAGTGCCACTATATAGGGAATAGGGCTCTGGTCTATAGTAGTACCACTATATAGGGAATAGGGCTCTGGTCTATAGTAGTACCACTATATAGGGAATAGGGCTCTGGTCTATAGTAGTACCACTATATAGGGAATAGGGCTCTGGTCTATAGTAGTACCACTATATAGGGAATAGGGCTCTGGTCTATAGTACTACCACTATATAGGGAATAGGGCTCTGGTCTTTAGTACTACCACTATATAGGGAATAGGGCTCTGGTCTATAGTAGTGCACTATATAGGGAATAGGGCTCTGGTCTATAGTACTACCACTATATAGGGAATAGGGCTCTGGTCTATAGTACTACCACTATATAGGGAATAGGGCTCTGGTCTATAGTACTACCACTATATAGGGAATAGGGCTCTGGTCTATAGTACTACCACTATATAGGGAATAGGGCTCTGGTCTATAGTACTACCACTATATAGGGAATAGGGCTCTGGTCTATAGTACTACCACTATATAGGGAATAGGGCTCTGGTCTATAGTACTACCACTATATAGGGAATAGGGCTCTGGTCTATAGTACTACCACTATATAGGGAATAGGGCTCTGGTCTATAGTACTACCACTATATAGGGAATAGGGCTCTGGTCTATAGTAGTACCACTATATAAGGAATAGGGCTCTGGTCTATAGTAGTGTACTATATAGGGAATAGGGCTCTGGTCTATAGTACTACCACTATATAAAGAATAGGGCTCTGGTCTATAGTACTACCACTATATAGGGAATAGGGCTCTGGTCTATAGTACTACCACTATATAGGGAATAGGGCTCTGGTCTATAGTACTACCACTATATAGGGAATAGGGCTCTGGTCTATAGTACTACCACTATATAAGGAATAGGGCTCTGGTCTATAGTAGTACCACTATATAGGGAATTGGGCTCTGGTCTATAGTAGTACCACTATATAGGGAATAGGGCACTGGTCTATAGTAGTACCACTATATAGGGAATAGGGCTCTGGTCTATAGTACTACCACTATATAGGGAATAGGGCTCTGGTCTATAGTAGTGCACTATATAGGGAATAGGGCTCTGGTCTATAGTAGTACCACTATATAGGGAATAGGACTCTGGTCTATAGTAGTGTACTATATAGGGAATAGGGCTCTGGTCTATAGTAGTGCACTATATAGGGAATAGGGCTCTGGTCTATAGTAGTACCACTATATAGGGAATAGGGCTCTGGTCTATAGTACTACCACTATATAGGGAATAGGGCTCTGGTCTATAGTAGTGCACTATATAGGGAATAGGGCTCTGGTCTATAGTAGTACCACTATATAGGGAATAGGACTCTGGTCTATAGTAGTGTACTATATAGGGAATAGGGCTCTGGTCTATAGTAGTGCACTATATAGGGAATAGGGCTCTGGTCTATAGTAGTACCACTATATAGGGAATAGGACTCTGGTCTATAGTAGTGTACTATATAGGGAATAGGGCTCTGGTCTATAGTAGTACCACTATATAGGGAATAGGGCTCTGGTCTATAGTAGTACCACTATATAGGGAATAGGGCACCATTTGGGATGCATTCAGATGTTCATGTAGAATGGATGGATTATGTATTAGAATGTAAACCTCCAGGTTAATATACTAACACACATGAGTACAACCCTGGACCACGCGATACTTCAGCCTAAAGCGACACAGAATACACTGGTTTTACTAGCCTGCTCCCAGAACCTGTGTGCTATTGCCAACGCCCATTGCCTGTGGTCAAAACAAACATGTTTGGCAAGGAGTCACCTGGACAAGGAGTCACCTGGACAAGGAGTCACCTGGACAAGGAGTCACCTGGACAAGGAGTCACCTGGACAAGGAGTCACCTGGAGGGACCTAGAGGTGGCGTTATGGCACAGACTGTGACTCAGGCTATTGTTGTATCAATGTACTGCACAGTACTGTTGTACTGCACTTCTGAATGTCCAAGCTGTTTGCTTAGTCGTCTCCAACTGTTGTTCTTGGGGGAAAATGACGTCATGGCTTTAGAAGCTTCTGATAGGCTAATTGACATCATTTGAGCCAACCTTCAAACTCAGTGCCTCTTTGCTTGACATCATGGGATAATCAAAAGAAATCAAGCCAAGACCTCTGACCTCAGATGAACGCGGTACCTTCAGGCGTTTGGATACTTCCTGGCCTTGGTGACAAACCAGTCATTGTCCTCTGGTAATCAATCCAGAATCAATTTGTTCACTAATGTTTACTCTCCTGTCAAGTGGACTTGACACAACATTGCCATTGTAGCTGATACAGTTGAAGTGGGAAGTTTACATACACCTTCGCCAAATATATTTAAACTCAGTTTTTTCATAATTCCTGACATTTAATCCTAAGAAAAATTCCCTGTCTTAGGTCAGTTAGGATCACCACTTTATTTTAAGAATGTGAAATGTCAGAATAATAGTAGAGAGAATGATTTATTTCAGCTTTTACTTATTTCATCACATTCCCAGTGGGTCAGAAGTTTACATACACTCAATTAGTATTTGGTAGCATTGCCTTTAAATGGTTTCACTTGGGTCAAACGTTTCGGGAGTCTTCCACAAGCTTCCCACAATAGTTGGGTGAATTTTGGCACATTCCTCCTGACAGAGCTGGTGTAACTGAGACAGGTTTGTAGGCCTCCTTGCTCGCTCATGCTTTTTCACCATCCCAGCACGTTTGGGATGGTGTTCTTCAGCTTGCAAGCCTCCCCTTTTTCCTCCAAACATAACGATGGTCATTATGGCCAAACTGTTCTGCCTGTGATTATTATTATTTGACCATGCTGGTCATTTATGAACATTTGAACATCTTGGCCATGTTCTGTTATAATCTCCACCCGGCACAGCCAGAAGAGGACTGGCCACCCCTCATAGCCTGGTTCCTCTCTAGGTTTCTTCCTAGGTTTTGGCCTTTCTAGGGAGTTTTTACTAGCCACCATGCTTCTACACCTGCATTGCTTGCTGTTTGGGGTTTAGGCTGGGTTTCTGTACAGCACTTTGAGATATCAGCTGATGTAAAGAAGGGCTATATAAATACATTTGATTTGATTTAGTGTGTTATGAAGGGAATAGGGCTCTGGTCTATTGTAGTACCACTATATAGGGAATAGGGCTCTGGTCTATTGTAGTACCACTATATAGGGAATATGGCTCTGGTCTATAGTAGTGCACTATATAGTGAATAGGGTGCCATTTGGCATTCCCTCCTGCACTCAATCTTCATCACATGACTCTGGACCCGGGGATCTCATGACAGACAATTGGTTCTTTGTTCAGAATTCCTGGATTTGGGGAGTAGTTACCTCAGTACAATAGAACACTAGATTTGGGGCCAAGTTACCTTAGTACAATATAACAATAGACTTGGGCCCTTGTTAGTCCAGTACAATAGCTTTGGGGCCTAGTTAGTCCAGAACAATAGATTTGGGGCCTAGTTACCCAAGTACAATAGAACAATAGATGTGGGGCCCAGTTAGTCCAGTACAATAGATGTGGGGCCTAGTTAGTCCAGTACAATAGATGTGGGGCCTAGTTAGTCCAGTACAATAGATGTGGGGCCTAGTTAGTCCAGTACAATAGAACAATAGATTTTGGGCCTAGCTAGTCCAGTACAATAGATGTGGGGCCTAGTTAGTCCAGTACAATAGATGTGGGGCCTAGTTAGTCCAGTACAATATAACAATAGCTGTGGGGCCTAGTTAGTCCAGTACAATTGAACAATAGATGTGGGGCCTAGTTAGTCCAGTACAATAGCTGTGGGGCCTAGTTAGTCCAGTACAATAGATTTGGGGCCTAGTTAGTCCTCTACAATAGAACAATAGATTTGGGGCCTAGTTAGTCCTCTACAATAGAACAATATATTGGGGGCCTAGTTAGTCCAGTACAATAGATTTGGGGCCTAGTTAGTCCTCTACAATAGAACAATAGATTTGGGGCCTAGTTAGTCCTCTACAATAGAACAATCGATTTAAGGCCTAGTTAGTCCAGTACAATAGAACAATAGATTTGGGGCCTAGTTAGTCCAGTACAATAGAACAATAGATTTGGGGCCTAGCTAGTCCTCTACAATAGAACAATATATTGGGGGCCTAGTTAGTCCAGTACAATAGATTTGGGGCCTAGTTAGTCCAGTACAATAGGACAATAGATTTGGGGCCTAGTTAGACCAGTACAATAGAACAATAGATGTTGGGCCTAGTTAGTCCAGTACAATAGATGTGGGGCCTAGTTAGTCCAGTACAATGGATGTGGGGCCTAGTTAGTCCTCTACAATAGAACAATAGATTTGGGGCCAAGTTAGTCCTCTACAATAGAACAATAGATTTGGGGCCTAGTTAGTCCAGTACAATAGTTGTGGGGCCTAGTTAGTCCAGTACAATAGAACAATAGATTTTGGGCCTAGTTAGTCCAGTACAATAGATGTGGGGCCTAGTTAGTCCAGTACAATAGATGTGGGGCCTAGTTAGTCCAGTACAATATAACAATAGCTGTGGGGCCTATTTAGTCCACTACAATAGATGTGGTGCCTAGTTAGTCCAGTACAATAGAACAATAGATTTTGGGCCTAGTTAGTCCAGTACAATAGATATGGGGCCTAGTTAGTCCAGTACAATAGATGTGGGGCCTAGTTAGTCCAGTACAATAGAACAATAGATTTTGGGCCTAGTTAGTCCAGTACAATAGATGTGGGGCCTAGTTAGTCCAGTACAATAGATTTGGGGCCTAGTTAGTCCTCTACAATATAACAATAGATTTGGGGCCTAGTTAGTCCTCTACAATAGAACAATATATTGGGGGCCTAGTTAGTCCAGTACAATAGATTTGGGGCCTAGTTAGTCCTCTACAATAGAACAATAGATTTGGGGCCAAGTTAGTCCTCTACAATAGAACAATAGATTTGGGGCCTAGTTAGTCCTCTACAATAGAACAACAGATTTGGGGCCTAGTTAGTCCTCTACAATAGAACAATAGATTTGGGGCCTAGTTTGTCCAGTACAATAGAACAATAGATTTGGGGCCAAGTTAGTCCAGTACAATTGAACAATAGATTTAGGGCCTAGTTACCCCAGTACAATAGAACAATAGATTTGGGCCCTAGTTAGTCCAGTACAATATAACAATATATTTGGGGCCTCGTTAGTCCTCTACAATAGAACAATATATTGGGGGCCTAGTTAGTCCAGTACAATAGATTTGGGGCCTAGTTAGTCCTCTACAATAGAACAATAGATTTGGGGCCAAGTTAGTCCTCTACAATAAAACAATATATTTGGGGCCTAGTTAGTCCTCTACAATAGAACAATAGATTTGTGGCCTAGTTAGTCCTCTACAATAGAACAATCGATTTAAGGCCTAGTTAGTCCAGTACAATAGAACAATAGATTTGAGGCCTAGTTAGTCCAGTACAATATAACGATAGATTTAGGGCCTAGTTACCCCAGTACAATAGAACAATAGATTTGGGGCCTAGTTCCCACAGTACAATATAACAATATATTTGGGGCCTCGTTAGTCCTCTACAATAGAACAATAGATTGGGGGCCTAGTTAGTCCAGTACAATAGGACAATAGATTTGGGGCCTAGTTAGACCAGTACAACATAACAATAGATGTGGGGCCTAGTTACCCCAGTACAATAGAACAATAGATTTGGGGCCTAGTTAGTCCAGTACAATATAACAATAGATTTGGGGCCTAGTTACCCCAGTACAATATAACAATAGATTTGGGGGCTAGTTAGTCCTCTACAATAGAACAATAGATTTGGGGCCTAGTTAGTCCAGTACAATATAACAATAGATTTGGGGCCTAGTTACCCCAGTACAATAGAACAATAGATTTGGGGCCTAGTTAGTCCAGTACAATAGAACAATAGATTTGGGGCCTAGTTAGTCCAGTACAATATAACAATAGATTTGGGGCCTAGTTACCCCAGTACAATATAACAATAGATTTGGGGCTAGTTAGTCCTCTACAATATAACAATAGATTTGGGGCCTAGTTAGTCCAGTACAATATAACCTAAATACGTTGTCTCTATGGCATGGAAATGATGATGAGATAATTGGAAACATGATTTCACTGGTTATGCCACAGTGGTATCTATTGTTTTTAGATACTGTATAAGGTTAACAACTTTTATCTGTCTCAGTCTAACAGAACATCCTTGGTGTCCTGAGACATATGGATACTGGGCCACTTGGTGTCAACTCGGGGTATGAGAGGCAGAGAGGTTTGAAACGTCTTTGTGAAAGGTAGCAGGACTTGCAATTACATATCCATCCAGCAGATGGCAGCAGTGGCTGTAGCAGATATATAGGAATACATGGCGTTCAGAAAGTGTTCATATTCCGGCCATAACACAACGTACTGTGGAAGAAGCCGGAATACAAATTTGATCAACTTGAGATTTTGTGTCACTGGCCCACACACAATACCTCATAATGTCAAAGTGGAATTATGTTTTTAGTATTTTTCTTCTGTGATTAATAAAATAAATAAAAATCTGAAATGTCACTAAATATTCAAGCCCTTTTTATGGCAATTCTAAATAAGTTCAGGAGTAAACATTTTGCTTAACAAATCACGTCATATAAATTGCATCGATTCACTCTGTGTGCAAAAATATAGTGTTTAACATAAGTTTTGAATGACTGCCTCATCTCTGTGCTCCATACATACCATTATGTGACAGGGTAGCCTAGTGGTTAGAGCGTTGGACTAGTAACTAGTAAAGGTTGCAAGTTCAAAACCCGAACTGTCAAGGTACAAATCTGTCGTTCTGCCCCTGAACAGGCAGTTAACCCACTGTTCCCAGGCCGTCATTGAAAATAAGAATTTGTTCTTAACTGACTTGCCTGGTTAAATAAAGGTAAAAAAAGAAAAAATCTTTACAAGTCCTTCAGTTGAGCAGTGGATTTCAAACACAGATTCACCCACAAAGACCAGGGAGGTTTTCCAATGCCTCGCAAAGAAGGGCACTTATTGGTAAATGGGTAAAAAACAAACTAACCAAAAAACATACATTCAATATCCCCTTTGAGCCTGGTGCAGTTATTAATTACACGTTGGACGATGAATAAAAACACAAAGTCACAACAGAAGATACAGGTGTCCTTCCCAATTCATTTGCAATGGGGCCAGTGGTGTGTCTTTAAAGCAGTTACAGAGTTTAATGTCTGTGACAGGAGAACACTGAGGATGGGATCAACAACATTGTAGTTACTCCACATTATGAAACTAACTGACAGAATGAAAAGAAGGAAGCCTGTACAGAATACAAACATGCAACCTGTTTGCAACAAGAAACCAAAGTAAAACGGTGAAAAAAATGAGGCAAAGAAATGAGTTTTGTCCTGAATACAAAGTGTTTAATGGCTGTGATAGGAGAAAACTGTGGCAAAGAAATGAGTTATGTCCTGAATACAAAGTGTTTAATGGCTATTCCCACAGCACATGGCCAACAGCAGAGCCTGGACCTGCTAGAGCAGTACTGCCAGACCTGGGCCCTGGCAGTAAACTCCAAAAATATGAAAATCATGATTTATAGAGTATAGAGTACTGCACACACTTCAATTACTAAAGTTGAAACTGGACACCTGAGTGAGGCAGTGAACTGAGAGAGAAAGTACGCAGGGCGTCTACACCCTTACAAAAAACACATTCAAATTGACATACCTAGTAAACTTTGACTAAAACAAATTCAATGAGTCATTCAACCAATTTAACTTTATGGTAGCGAGGTGTGGGGTCCACTTGCAAAACAAGATTTAGGGCAATATCCACTAATAATAAGAACTAAAAAAAAAAGGAATTGAGTTTTGGAAACATCTAAAATTCACTAACCTGTTCTACTAACACACTGAAGCCTCAGTCCCTTCATCCAGCTGGTCCTGGGGTTGAGTTCACTAACCTGTTCTACTAACACACTGAAGCCTCAGTCCCTTCATCCAGCTGGTCCTGGGGCTGAGTTCACAAACCTGTTCTACTAACACACTGAAGCCTCAGTCCCTTCATCCAGCTGGTCCTGGGGCTGAGTTCACAAACCTGTTCTACTAACACACTGAAGCCTCAGTCCCTTCATCCAGCTGGTCCTGGGGCTTTGTTCACAAACCTGTTCTACTAACACACTGAAGCCTTAGTCCCCTCATCCAGCTGGTCCTGGGGCTGAGTTCACAAACCTGTTCTACTAACACACTGAAGCCTCAGTCCCCTCATCCAGCTGGTCCTGGAGCTGAGTTCACTAACCTGTTCTACTAACACACTGAAGCCTCAGTCCCCTAATCCAGCAGGTCCTGGGGCTGAGTTCACTAACCTGTTCTACTAACACACTGAAGCCTCAGTCCCCTAATCCAGCAGGTCCTGGGGCTGAGTTCACTAACCTGTTCTACTAACACACTGAAGCCTCAGTCCCCTCATCCAGCTGGTCCTGGGGCTGAGTTCACTAACCTGTTCTACTAACACACTGAAGCCTCAGTCCCCTCATCCAGCTGGTCCTGGGGCTGAGTTCACTAACCTGTTCTACTAACACACTGAAGCCTCAGTCCCCTCATCCAGCTGGTCCTGGGGCTGAGTTCACTAACCTGTTCTACTAACACACTGAAGCCTCAGTCCCCTCATACAGCTGGTCCTGGGGCTGAGTTCACTAACCTGTTCTACTAACACACTGAAGCCTTAGTCCCCTAATCCAGCAGGTCCTGTGGCTGAGTTCACAAACCTGTTCTACTAACACACTGAAGCCTTAGTCCCCTCATCCAGCTGGTCCTGGGGCTGAGTTCACAAACCTGTTCTACTAACACACTGAAGCCTCAGTCCCCTCATCCAGCTGGTCCTGGGGCTGAGTTCACTAACCTGTTCTACTAACACACTGAAGCCTCAGTCCCCTCATACAGCTGGTCCTGGGGCTGAGTTCACTAACCTGTTCTACTAACACACTGAAGCCTCAGTCCCCTCATCCAGCTGGTCCTGGGGCTGAGTTCACTAACCTGTTCTACTAACACACTGAAGCCTCCGGACTCTCATCCAGCTGGTCCTGGGGCTGAGTTCACAAACCTGTTCTACTAACACACTGAAGCCTCAGTCCCCTCATCCAGCTGGTCCTGGGGCTGAGTTCACAAACCTGTTCTACTAACACACTGAAGCCTCAGTCCCCTCATCCAGCTGGTCCTGGGGCTGAGTTCACAAACCTGTTCTACTAACACACTGAAGCCTCAGTCCCCTCATACAGCTGGTCCTGGGGCTGAGTTCACTAACCTGTTCTACTAACACACTGAAACCTCAGTCCACTCATCCAGCTGGTCCTGGGGCTGAGTTCACAAACCTGTTCTACTAACACACTGAAGCCTCAGGACCAGAACATCCAATCAATCAGAATAAACCAAAATACAACACAGTCAAAATGAAACTACATCGCTTGTTGGGGAATACAATCACAAAGTATAAAACAGTGTTACCTGGCCCAAAATCAACAGTACACCATGGCTAGCTATTTGACCTTTGAAAACCCTTGACAATGTACCCGCAAAACACCAGTCTTAACATCATCAGTGAAGAGACGACTCTGGGATGCTGGCCTTCTAGGCAGTGTTCCTCTGTCCAGTCTCAACGTCAACATTGAAGAGGCGACTCTGGGATGCTGGCCTTCTAGGCAGAGTTCCTCTGTCCAGACTCAATGTCAACAGTGAAGAGGCGACTCTGGGATGCTGGCCTTCTAGGCAGAGTTCCTCTGTCCAGACTCAATGTCAACAGTGAAGAGGCGACTCTGGGATGCTGGCCTTCTAGGCAGAGTTCCTCTGTCCAGTCTCAATGTCAACAGTGAAGAGGCGACTCTGAGATGCTGGCCTTCTAGGCAGTGTTCCTCTATCCGGTCTCAACATCAACAGTGAAGAGGCGACTCTGGGATGCTGGTCTTCTAGGCAGTGTTCCTCTATCCAGTCTCAATGTCAACAGTGAAGAGGCGACTCTGGGATGCTGGCCTTCTAGGCAGAGTTCCTCTGTCTAGTCTCAACGTCAACAGTGAAGAGGCGACTCTGGGATGCTGGCCTTCTAGGCAGAGTTCCTCTGTCTAGTCTCAACGTCAACAGTGAAGAGGAGACTCCGGGATGCTGGCCTTCTAGGCAGAGTTCCTCTGTCCAGTCTCAACGTCAACAGTGAAGAGGCGACTCTGGGATGCTGGCCTTCTAGGCTGAGTTCCTCTGTCCAGTCTCAATGTCAACAGTGAAGAGGCGACTCTGGGATGCTGGCCTTCTAGGCAGAGTTCCTCTGTCCAGTGTCTGTATTCTTTTGCCCATCTTAATCTTTTATTTTTTTGGCCTGTCTGAGATATGGCTTTTTCTTTGTAACTCTGCCGAGAAGGCCAACATCTCGTAGACGCCTCTTCACTGTTGACGTTGAGACTGGTGTTTTGCAGGTACTTTTTAACGAAACTGCCAGTTGAGGACTTGTGAGGCGTCTGTTTCTCAAACTAGACACTCAAATGCACTTGTCCTCTTGCTCAGTTGTGCACCAGAGCCTCCCACTCCTCTTTCTATTCTGGTTAGGGCCAGCCTTTTAAAATGATAAACTTGGATTAGCTAACACAATGTGCTATTGGAACACAGGAGTGATGGTTGCTGATAATGGGCCTCTGTACGCCTATGTAGATATTTCGTTTCCAGCTGCAAAAGTCATTTACAACATTAACAATGTCTATACTGTATTTCTGATCAATTTCATGCTATTTTAACAGACAAAAATGTGTTTTTCTTTCAAAAACAAGAACATTTCTAAGTGACCCCAAACTCTTTAATGGTAGTGTACATTGTCACGTCATGCCAATAAAGCACATTGAATTGAGAGAGACAGAGGGGAGAGAGAGAGACACAGAGACACACAGAGACAGAGACAGAGAGAGAGAGACGGAGAGAGAGAGAGAGACAGAGAGAGAGATTACACAGATCCACAAAGAATTCGAAAACAAATCCAATTTTGAAAAACTCCCATATCTACTGGGTGAAATTCCACAGTGTGCCATCACAGCAGAAAGATTTGTGACCTGTTGCCACGAGAAAAGGGCAACCAGTGAAGAACAAACACCATTGTAAATACAACCCATATCTATGCTTATTTATTTTATCTTGTGTCCTTTAACC